>NW_027512449.1:0-300000 GCF_048772815.1 Callospermophilus lateralis
TGATAAAATGTATATGTACATCAGGTGACATGAGTATTTCTACCACCATTTCTGGGAGGAATATATTGAAGACATAAAATTATTATTGAGGATACAAAGAGGTGTACCCTGTGTCCATGAATATAGAGATTAAGCATGAATACACCATACTGTGAATAAATAATATAACTGATTCCAACTTTAAATAATGGATTGAATTGATATCTGAAAATATACAATAAATCTTATATTGATATACATTCATTCATTCCAACCAGTTATACATCTAATGGTAATATTAGTGTTTTGGTTTATCATGAAGAGTGTGTGAAGTTTGCTTCAAAAGTGATTATGGAAATCGAAAATAATGTGTTCGGAAAGAATTCTCATGCAAAGACCAGTCAAGAAATATGGAGGAATACATGTGTTCTGAAGCAGGAAGAGATTGAAAGTGAAACAAATGCCTATAAATTTGCTAAATTGTTTATGAAATATATATCCTATGATGTGCATAAACTGATGAAATTGTAATGTACCAGTTTTGAATAAAAATTAACGTAAAAATACACATCATGTCCCATTGGAATCTACTTGCATTGATGTGAAACTTGGTAAGTTACTGTAGAAATATTAGGATTTGCGTGCCTCATTCACCGATGTTAGTTTCCTTTTTTTTAAAATTTTTTTATGTTTGTTCTAAACATTACATATTTCTTGATATATCATATTTCTCACTTTGATTCAAGTGGGTTATGAACTCCCATTTTTACCCCGTATACAGATTGCAGAATCACATCAGTTACACATCAATTGATTTACACATTGCCATACTAGTGTCTATTGTATTCTGCTGCCTTTCCTATCCTCTACTATCCCTCCTCCTCTCCCCTCTCTTCCCCTCTTCTCTTTCTACCCCCTCTACTGTAATAAATTTCTACCTTTTTGTTTTATTTTTCCCTTTCCCCTCACATCCTCTTTTATGTAATTTTATATAACCCTGTGGGTCTCCTTCCATTTCCATGCAATTTCTCTTCTCTATCCCTTTCTCTCCCACCTCTCATCCCTATTTAATTCTAATCTTCTTCTCATGCTCTTCATCCCTACTCTGTTCGTAGTTACTCTCCTTTTATCAAAGAAGGCATTTGGCATTTGTTTTTTAGGGATTGGCTAGCTTCACTTAGCATAATCTGCTCTAATGCCATCCATTTTCCTGCAAATTCTATGATTTTGTCATTTTTTAAAGCAGAGTAATACTCCATTGTGTATAAATGCCACATTTTTTTTATCCATTCTTCTATTGAACGGCATCTAGGTTGGTTCCACAGTCTTGCTATTGTGAATTGTGCTGCTATGAACATCAATGTAGCAGTGTCCCTGTAGCATGATCTTTTAAGGTCTTTAGGGAATAGACCGAGAAGAGGAATAGCTGGGTCAAATGGTAGTTCCATTCCCAGCTTTCCAAGAAATCTCCATAATGCTTTACAAATTGGCTGCACCAATTAGCAGTGCCTCCAATAATGTACAAGTGTACCTGTTTCTCCACATCCTCACCAGCACTTGTTGTTGTTTGACTTCATAATGGCTGCCAATCTTACTGGAATGAGATGGTATCTTAGGGTGCTTTTGATTTGCATTTCTCTGACTGCTGGGGATGGTGAGCATTTTTTCATGTACTTGTTTTTTGATTGTATGTCCTTCTCTGAGAAGTGTCTGTTCTGGTTCTTGGCCCATTTGTTTATTGGGTTATTTGTTATCTTATTGTCTATTTTTTTCAGTTCTTTGTATACTCTAAATATTAGGGCTCTATCTGAAGTGTGAGGAGTAAAGATTTGTTCCCAGGATTTAGGCTCCCTATTTACCTCTCTTATTGTTCCTTTTGCTGAGAAAAACCTTTTTAGTTTGAGTAAGTCCCATTTGTTGATTGTAGTTATTAACTCTTGTGCTATGGGTGTCCTATTGAGGAATTTGGAGCCCGACCCCACAGTATGTAGATCGTAGCCAACTTTTTCTTCTATCAGACTCCATGTCTCTGATTTGATATCAAGCTCCTTGATCCATTTTGAGTTATCTTTTGTGCATGGCGAGAGAAAGGGATTCAGTTTCATTTTTTTACACATGGATTCCAAGTTTTCCCAGCACCATTTTTTGCAGATGCTATATTCCTTCATTGCATGCTTTTAGCCCCTCCATCAAATATAAGATAGTTGTAGTTTCCTGGCATGGTTTCTGTGTCCTCTATTCTGAACAATTGGTCCACCCTCCTGTTTTGGTACCAGTACCATGCTATTTTTGTTACTATTGCTCTGTAGTATAGTTTGAAGTCTGGTATCACTAGGCCGCCTGATTCACACTTCCTGCTTAGTATTGTTTTTTTTATTCTGTGTCTTTTATTTTTCCATATGAATTCCATGATTGCTTTCTCTATTTCTAGAAGAAATGCCGTTTGGATTTTGATTGGCATTGCATTAAACCTATTGAGAACTTTTGGTAATATCACCATTTTTATGATGTTAGTTCTGCCTATCCATGAACAGGATATATTTTTACATCTTCTAAGATCTTCTTCTATTTCTCTCTTTAGGGTTCTGTGGTTTTCATTGTATAAGACTTTCACATCTTTTGTTAGGTTGATTCCTAATTATTATTATTATTTTTTTAGGATATTGTGTATGGAGTGGTTGTCCTCATTTCCATTTCAGAAGATTTGTCGCTGATATGCAGGAATGCCTTTGATTTATGCATGTTGATTTTATATCCTGCCACTTTTCTGAATTCATTTATTAGCTCCATTAGTTTCTTTGTAGACCCTTTTGGGACTGCTAGATATAGAATCATGTGATCTGCAATAGTGATAATTTAAGTACTTCTTTTCCAATTTTTATGCCTTTTATTTCTTTCGTCTGTCTAATTGCTCTGGCCAGTGTTTCGAGAACTATGTTGAACAGAAGTGGTGAGAGAGGGCATCCCTGTCTTGTTCCAGATTTTAGAGAGAATGCCTTCAATTTTTCTCCATTCAGAATGAATGGGGCTTAGCATAGATTGCTTTTACAATATTGAGGTATGTTCCTCTTATCACTAGTTTTTCTAGAGTGTTGAACATAACAGAATGCTGTACTTTATTGAATGCTTTTTTTGCATCTATCGAGATGATCATATGGTTCTTATTTTTAAGTCTATTGATGTGGTGAATAACATTTATTGATTTCCGTATATTGAACCAGCCTTGCGTCACATGGATGAATTCTACTTGATCAGGATTCACAATTTTTTTGATATTTTTTTTTGTATCCAATTCGCCAGAATTTTATTGAGGATTTTTTCATGTAGGTTCATTAGAGATATTGGTCTGTAGTTTTCTTTCTTTGAAGTGTCTTTGTCTGCTGTAATAATCAGGGTGATGTTGGCCTCGTAGAATGAATTTGGAAGATCTCCCTCTTTTTCACTTTCTTGAAATACCTTGAAAAATATTGGTACTCGTTCCTCTTTAAAGGTTTTGTTAAACTCTGCTGTATACCTATACGGTCCTGGGCTTTTCTAAGTTGGTAGTGTTTTGATGGTTTCTTCTATTTCCTCAATTGATATTGGTCTGTTTATGTTGCTATATCCTCCTGACTCAATATGGGCAGATCATATGACTTAAGAAATTTATCGATGCCTTCACTGTCTTCTATTTGATTGGAGTATAAGGATTCAAAATAATTTCTGATTATCTTCTGTATTTCTGAAATATCTGTTGTGATATTTCTTTTTTAATCCCTTATTCTAGTAATTTGAGTTCTCTGTCTTCTTCTCTTTGTTATCATTTCTAAGGGTCTGTCAATTTTATTTATTTTTTCAAAGAACCAACTTCTACTTTTGTCAAGTTTTTTCAATTGTTTCTTTTGTTTCAATTTCATTAATTTCAGCTTTGATCTTAATTATTTCTTGCCTTCTACTTCATTTGCTGTTGCTTTCGTCTTCTTTTTCTAGGATTTTGAGATGAAGTATGAGATCATTTATTTGTTGGTTGTTTCTTTTTTTAAGGAATGAACTCCAAGCAATGAATTTTCCTCTTAGAACTGCTTTCAATGTGTCCCATAGATTCCGGTATGTTGTGTCTGCGTTTTCATTTATTTCTAAGAATTTTTAAATTTCCTCCTTGATGTCTTCTAGAACCCATTGATCACTCAGTAACCTATTGTTCATTCTCCAAGTGATGCATGATTTTTCCTTCCTTCTTTTATCATTGATTTTTAGTTTCATTCCATTATGATCAGATAATATGCATGGTATTAACTGTACTCCTTTATATTGTCTAAGAGTTGCCCTGTGACATAATATATGATCTATTTTTTACAAGGATACATGTGCTGCTGAGAAAAAAGGTAACTGCTTGATGTTGGGTGTTATATTCTACATATCTCAAATAAGACTAGGTTATTAATTGTGTTATTGAGTTCTATAGTTTCCTTATTCAACTTTTGTTTGGAAGATCTGTCCAGTGGTGAGAGAGGTGTGTTCATGGCTCCCATGATTACTGTATTGTGGTCTATTAGACTATTGAAATTGAGAAGAGTTTCTTTGATGAACATAGCTGCACCATTGTACGGGGCATATATATTAACGATTGCTGTGTCTTGTTGGTGTATGGTTCCCTTGAGCAGTATGTAGTGTCTCTCTTTATCCCTTTTGATTAACTTTGGCTTAAAATCTATTTTATTTGACATGAGTATGGACTCTCCTGCTTGTTTCCGAAGTCCATATGAGTGATATGATTTTTCCCAAACTTTCACCGTCAGTCTATGTATGCATTTTCCTATCAAATTCGTCCCCTGTAGGCAGCATATTGTTGGGTCTTGTTTTTTGTTCAATTCTACTAGCCAGTGTGTCTTCATTGGTGAGTTTAAGCCATTAACATTTAGGGTTATTATTGAGATATGAGTTGTTCTTCCAGCGATATTTGTTTATTTATGTTCCTAAACATGGTTTGTTTTCCTCTTTGATTATCCCCAGCTTTTACTGTACTCCCTCCCGCTGTTGGTTTTCATTGATATTTTCCATTTCCTCTTCCTGTAATATTTTGCCGAGGATGTTTTGAAGAGATGGTTTTCTAGCTGCAAATTCTTTTCACTTTTGTTTATCGTGGAAGGTTTTAATTTCATCTTCCATCCTGAAGCTTACTTTCGCTGGATACACAATTCTTGGTTGGAACCCATTTTCTTTCAGTGTTTGAAATATGTTATTCCTGGATCTTCTAGCTTTCAGAGTCTGTTTTGAAAGATCAGCTGTTATCCTGATTGGTTTACCCCTAAATGTAATCTGCTTCCTTTCTCTTGTAGCTTTTAAAATTCTCTCCTTTTTCTGTTTGTTGGGCATCTTCATTATAATGTGTCTAGTTGTGGCTCTCTTATGATTTTGCACATTCGGCGTTCTGTAGGCTTCTAGGACTTGGGATTCTTTTTTATTTATCAAGTCTGGGAAGTTATCTCATATTATTTCATTGAATAGGTTGCTCATTCCTTTTGTTTGAACCTCTATACCTTCCTGTATCCCAATGTCTCTTAAGTTTGGCCTCATTATGTTATCCCATATTTCTTGCATGTTCTGCTCGTGGTTTCTTAACAGTCTTGCTGAGCTGTCTATGTTCTTTTCAAGTTGAAATACTTTGTCTTCATTGTCTGATGTTCTATGTTCTAAGTGTTCTACTCTGCTGGTAGTATTCTCAATTGAGTTTTTAAGTTGGTTTATTGCTTCCTGCAATTCTAGGATTTCTGTTTGTTTTTACAACCTCTATCTCCCTATATAGTTGATCTTTTGCTTCTTGGATTTGTTTATGTAATTCATTGTTGAAGGGATCTTTAATTGTCTGATTTTGTTGTCTAATGTCTTCCTTGAGACTCCAGATCATCTAAAGCCTGAGTATCCTGAATTCTTTATCTGACATTCCATCTGATGCAGCTATTACCTCTTCTAAAATTGTGTTTACCTGCATTGCTTGTGGTCCTTTCTTTCCTTGTCTTTTCATACTGCTCGCGTTTCTCTCTGCTTGTTGAAACTGTTGTGTTTTTGAAATTTTCCCCCTATATACTTATATTGCTCTTGTATAGTTGAAAAGTCTCCCTTGAAGTAGCGGGGGGCGGCTGTTCTGCTCCTCCAATTGGGGTGATCTATCTACCACGCTGATGGGCTGCTGGGCCTGTTGTGCTGGTTGGTCGCAGGTCTGTCTACAATGCGGGCGCGGGCAGTGGCTCTGCTCTGCCCCTCCTCCATTTGGTGTGACGTGTCTACAACGCCCACGGACCCCTCGGCCTGTTCTGCTGATCCATTGCAGGTCTGCCTACCTTGCAGGTGCGGGCGGCAGCTCTACTCTGCCCTTACTCAAATTGGGATGACGTGTCTACTATGCCGGCAGGACGCTGAGCCTCTTTGCTGGTCGGTCGCAGGTCTGTCTATTTTGTGGGCACGGGCAGTGGATCTGCTCTACCCCTACTCCAAATGGGGTTATGTGTCTGCCGTGCCCGCAGGCCACTTGGCCTGTTTTGCTGTTCGGTTGCCTACGTTGTGGGCGAGGTTGGTCACTCTGCTCTGCCCCTACTCCAATTGGGGTGATGTGACTACCTCGCCGGCGGGTTGCTGGGCCTGTTCTGGGCATGGGTGGTGGCTCTGCTCTGCCCCTATTCCTATTGGGGTGACCTAACAACCATGCTGGTGGGCCGATGGGCTTGTAATGGGCACGGGAGAAGGCTCTGCTCTGCCACTACTCCAATAGGGGTGCCGTGTCTACCACACCGGCGGGTCGTTGGGCCTGTTCTGGGCATAGGCTGTGGCTCTGCTCTGCCCCTACTCCAATTGGGGTGACGTGACTACCAAGCCTGCTGGTCGATGGGCCTGTTCCGGGCACGGGCGGCGGCTCTGCTCTGTCCCTACTCCAATTGGGATGACGTGACTACCACGCCTGCGGGTCGCTGGGCCAGTGCCAGGCGTGAGCGGTGTCTCTGCTCTGTCCCTCTAGCTTGAAGACAGAGTGAGAGAGACTCGGGTGTTTGTGACTCACTTTTTTTACCAGGAGACCAACTGTTTCTCTCACCGCTGGTATCGATGAAGTTATCTCCTCCGCCACTTTGTGATGACGTCAGAGCTCTAACATGTTGGTATCCCATGCGAATGGCAGCATTTTGTTCCCTTTGCCGGATGAACAAAGCAATGGGTGAGTCCTGACCGGCCCTCACAAGCCCCGTCTCAATCCTGTTGCCACTGCCTATGAAGGCTCGGTAGGTATTTACCTCCACAGTATTCAGCAAGACCTAGACCGAGAAGCAGTTTCCGCAGGTTCTTTAGCCCTGGGCCTGATCAGTTCCAGGAGCCAGAATTCGGCTGCTCTGGGCTTGGTGTATGTTCTGATAGGAGCAGGCCTGAGTAATTTGTCTCCGAGACACAGGCGAATGACAGCCTGAGATTACCTGTTCTATAGCTGAATGAGCTGCTATCAGTTGAAAACAGGAATGGTGACGTCAGCTCTCCAAGATGGTGGCCCCTGGCTTCCTCTGTGGTCTGACTGGTGTGGAAAACCGAATTGGACCGTGTATTTCCCTGGTCTCAAACCCAGAATTCAGCAATGAGCACAGTGATTGTACAGATGGCAGGAGCCCACAGAATCTGCACCACTGAATATTTGTGTTGCTATCTCATTGCTTCCCAGCACGCGCCACAGACTCTACCCGCAGGGCGATTTGCTGAATAAGCAGCATGATGCTCCATGCAGACAAATCACTCACGTTTGAGCCCCGTAGCTGATCCTCCTGAGATGGAAATACTTCCACTAGGTTTAGGACCACCCAAATTTTGCTGGAAATTCGTCATTCTTCTGCACAGTGACGCTGTACATGGGGTTGATGCACTCCTTTCGCTGTCATCATATGATCCCCTGAAGTTAGTTTTCAGTACTAGGAAACAAATATGTATTTCAGGTGGATGAATATTTCTGAGAATAAACTTGTGAAAAGTTGATTATACATCCACATACATAAATATGAATGAATTTAGGGAGTGTATAATCAGACAAATACATTTCATATTTTGAAAAATCTGGGGAGTGAATATATATATATATATATATATATATATATATATATATATATATAAACACACACACACACAGACATTAAAAAGTAGCATTATGTATGCCAATTGAAATTCACCATGAAAAATATATCATCCAGAGATCCAAAAATATTCATTTTCCTTTCATTTTCCTGAACATCAATTTATGTTGTACAACTAGAAAACTGACCCATATGTTGAATTTTCAGTTCCAACAGCGTTTAGTAGGAGTGATCTTTTCTTACAATTTGTATCTGGCAAGTCAGCCACCTCACAAAATGTACGTGTGATACCAGGTATAATTCAATATGTGCATAAAAAATACATGTGCTGAATAGGCTACAGAGAAAGGGAGACAGTTATTCACATATTTGTTAACTTTTAAAACACATGGAGAACTATTTCAATTAAAATTGGCTTGATTTATAACACCTACCATTTATCATACGAAAGGCAAATCCAACTATACACCATGCCTCCTGTGAACCTCTTGTATTTCTATTTTGTCTGGGTTATTTTTCTGCATCATATTAAGATTATAAGTAAAAGTCTAGAAGGAAATTTGTTAGTGTCAGGGATTCAGTATTTCGAATGGAAAATTGGAAAATGTATCCAATGTGTATGCAAACATGTGCTACATAAAAATCTTCCCACTCTCATTCAGAACAATGCCTTGGCATTACCTTCGCCCCATGTAAGACACAATTAGAGGAGAAGAGTTAGAAAATCTGTGAATACATATCTGGAATAGAAAATGCTCAGGAGTTAACAAATTTGGAGGTGGTAGAGGAGTTTCCAAAAGTAAGGGACAGGGTAAACACTCCACAAACATGAAGCTCTGCCGGCCCAACATCTGGAGAAACTACCTCTGAGGTTGGGCACTTGAAATATATTTTGTTGTCAGGAGCATTAGCTTCCTTTGTAGTGAGACCATCAAAGCTGGTTCTGCATCTATGTGACATGGATGACATGGTTTCTTATTTTCCAATGAACATGAGGCAGCAGTGCTGAATTTTCTCTGTGTAGGTAAACTGTGGCCACTGAGGGCAAGTGTCTCCTCATGTGGACTGTGAAGCCATTTGGTCATCCTCCAATCTTCATGGTGTTTCTTGCTGTTGCACTAGGAGTGTGGTATTTGCTTCATGAAATAAAAAGCGTTCACCTGGGACACAGTGCTGTAGGGAATTCTGTCAGTTGTGGTGGGTCGGGTTCTGTTGGAGAATGCACCAACCAGGCTTCTATCCCACATAGCTTGCTCCATTGACCATAGCAACCTGATTCTGAACATTGCCCTAAAACCTCTCCATATAACAAGATGCTTTTACATATAAGGGTCTACTGGCTGCAAAATGTCAGTCACAAGATATTTGGACACCAATGGCAGATAAACATGGCAACACCAGAGATTTTTTATCACACACCTGCCCACCACGGCTCTAGGAACACTACTCAGCAGGCTCCAACTTACTGGCATCTCTGTTATACACCATTTTCATGTAAACCAGTCAATAAAGGCATTGTCTTGTATTCTCATGATCAGCTAGAGGACATCCAAAGGTTCTCCTGTGACACCTAGTCTTGGGAATTTCAAAAATTTCATGGTTTTTATCTGGCCAATTTTCAAGGATGAAGTTGGAGGCACTGTGGGTTTCAATTCATTCATTAACCATTAAATGTTGAGTAAGCTCATTTCAATGAAAGCTCTGGAGAACTCTCAGAGGCAAGGCTTCCCAAAGGGTGGCCAAAAGGTCACATGAAGGGAGGCCCATTGAGGTCTACAATGTGAGGTCCATGAGCCTTTGACTCTCAACTATGGCTGCCAAGTCTTTCAGAAGAAAATCATGTGATATCCTGGCTGAGATTCCCTTTGCTCTGTGGAAAGCCACCATGGGCCTAGATCTCCCTTTCCAAGGGCGACTCTCATGCATGGCCTTCTAAAATCCCAACACAATTCATGGCAATACTTCTCTGAGGTCAATTCCAGATCTCAGTCTCTATGTTGAATCACACAAGAGTTCAAGCCCAGGTGGACCCAGTCTTCTCTTCCTACCGCCATACAAATGTTCACAGCTAAAACCAAAACACCCCAACATGGCCCTCATCTTCTTCCATGTAGACACTCATCATAACCTCCGGCTGGAGGTTTCCATGAGGTACACAGCCCACGTCCGTGTCCAAAATAAGCTCCCTTGCCCCTCATTTGCCTAAAATCAGGGTGGCCTGGAATCACTTCCTGTGAAACAGAAGTGAAAAAATAGGCCTGCCGTTAATACTGCTCTGCTTCTCCAACTTGAGGCCTACTGAGTGTGGCATTTAGATTCTTTATGTGAATTCATTTTTTTTGTTGATGTTGTACTTTAACGTTTTAAAATGTTTTCATTTTTAAAATATTTTTATTTTATTATTATTATTATTATTTTAAATTTTAATATTCATTTTTTAAATGATCATTATTTTTAATTTTTTTTCTTTCTTTCTTTCTTTTCTATTTTTTTTTCTTTTGTCTTATCGTTTCTTTTCAATTTTCTTATTTCCCCTTCCTTTAATTCTACCTGCCTACTCTCATTCTCTTTAGTGACTTCTTCCCTTTCCTTCTAATATCTTTCCTCCCAAGCATCAAATAAAATTATAAGAGTAAACAGTAACTCAGCAGTGAAACAGAGCAAGAAGTAACATGAGCAGCACAAAAAATCAAGGAAGAAAATAAGTACAAACAATGAAGGACAGCCTAAATATTCAGGAGGACCTATAGTCATCAGAAAAATGGTCATATAAAGAACTCAAGGAATAGCTTAGACAGATGGAATGGAAACTTAAAGTGGATACGAGACAGCAAATCCAAACAGTGAAAGAACACATTGAAAATGAATTACATAAACAGATAAAAGAAGAAGTTATGAATCTTTATCAGGAGATAGAGATTATAAAAAAATCAAACAATAATTCTAGAAATGAAGGAAACGATAAACCAAATTAAAAAGTCAATTAAGAGTATCACTAACACTGTGGAGAAAGTAGAAGACAGAATGTTCGATAATGAAGACAAAATATATCATCTTGAAATGAATCTAGCCAACACAGAAAGGCTGGTAAAAAATCATGAGTAAAACATCCAAGAGATATGGGATAACATAAAAAAACAAATTTATGAGTCATCTGGATAGGTACACAGATTCAAACCAATGAAATGAGTAATCTATTGAATGAAATAATTACAGAAATATTTCCAGAAATACAAAGTAAACAGATATACAAATTGGACATGCTTACAGGACACCGAGCACACAAAATCACAGTAGATCAACACCAAGACACATCGTTATGAAGATATCCAATATACAAAACAAAGAGAAAATATTAAAAGCTCTAAGAGAAAGGAGGCAGATTACATTAAGGGGTAAACCAATAAGGTTGAGAAGGGATTTTTCATCACAGTCGCTGAAAGCGAGAAGATCCTTGAACAACGTATTTCAAACACTGAAAGACAATGAATGCTAACCAAAAATTCTGTATCCAGCAAAATTAAGCTTCAGGTATGACAATGAAATAAAAATATTTCATGATAAACAAAAGCTAGAAGAATTTGTAGCCAGAAAAGCAGCATTGCAAAGCATCTTGAGCAAAACAATACACGAAGAAGAAATGAAAATCAACAACCAAAACCATCAGTGGGAAGTGCCTCAGTAATGACAGAGGGTGGGGGAAAAGCTAATCATGGAGAAACAAACTAAATTAAAAAAAAAAAAAGAAGAATCATCAATTATGGGTGGCAGTACAAACCATATATTAATAGTGACTCTAAATGTTAATGGCTTAAACTCTCCAATAACGCGACATAGGCTGGTAACTTGGATTAAAAACGAATCCAACAATATGTTGCCTCCAGGAGACACATCTGAATGGAAAAGACATACAGGCTGAAGGTGCAGTTTTGGAAAAAATATACCATGCAATGGTCCTCGTAAGCAAGCAGGGGTGGCCATCCTCATATCAAATAAAATCGACTTCAAGACTAATTTAATCAAAAGGGATAAGAAAGGACATTATATACTGTTAAAAGGAACCATTCACCAACAAAATATAAAAATTATCAATATTTATGCACCAAATAATGGTGCTGCAACTTTCAAAAAACAAATTCTCCTCAAGTTCCAGAATGAAATAGACCACAACACAATAATTATGGGAGACTTCAACACACCTCTCTCACCATTGGACAGATCCTCCAAACAAAAGTTGAATAAAGAAAGTATAGAACTCAATATCACAATCAATAACCTACATATAACTGACATATATAGAATATATCAACCATCATCAAGTGGATATACTTTTTTCTCAGTAGCACGTGGATCCTTCTCAAAAATAGACCATATATTATGCCATAGGGCAACCCTCAGTAAATATAAAGGTGTGGAGATAATACCATGCATTTTATCTGATCATAATGGAATGAAACTGGAAATCAATGATAAAAGAAGGAAGGAAAAATCCTACATCACATGGAAAATGAACAATATGTTACTGAATAATCAGTGGGTTTGAGAAGATATAAAGGAGGAAATCAAAAAATTCTTAGAGATACATGAAAATACAGAAGCAACATATCGGAATCTATGGGACACAATGAAAGCAGTTTTAAGAGGGAAATTCATTGCCTGGAGGTCATTCCTGAAAAAAAGTAAAACCGAACAAATAAATGAGCTCACACTTTAACTCAAAGCCCTAGAAAAGAAAGAGCAAAACAACAGAAAATGTAGCAGAAGGCAAGAAATAATTAAAATCAGAGCAGAAATCAACGAAATTGAAACAAAAGAAACTATTGAAAAAATTAACAAAACTAAAAGGTGGTTCTTCGAAAAAATATATATGTTCGACAGACCCTTAGCCATGCTAATGAAGAGAAGAAGAGAGAGAACTCAAATTACTAACATATGGGATGAAAAAGGCTATATTACAACAGATGCTTCCGAAATACAGAAGACAATTAGAAATTATTTGGAAAACCTATATTCCAATAAAATAGAATATAGTGAAGACATCAACAAATTTCTTAAGTCATATGATTTGCCCATACTGAGTCAGGAGGATACACACAATTTAAACAGACCAATGTCAATGGATGAAACAGAAGAAGCAATCAAAAGACTACCAACCAAGAAAAGCCCAGGAACGGATTGCTATACAGCGGAGTTTTACAAAACATTTAAAGAAGATTTAATACCAATACTTTTCAAGTTATTTCAGGATAGAGAAAAAGAGGGAGCTCTGCCAAATTCATTCTATGAGGCCAACATCACGCTAATTCCGAAATCAGAAAAAGACACCTCAAAGAAGGAAAACAACAGACCAATATATCTGATGAACCTACATGCAAAAATCCTCAATAAAATTCTGGCGAATCGAATACAAAGGCACATCAAAAAAATTATGCAACATGATCAAGTAGGATTCATCCCTGGGATGCAACGATGGTTCAATATACGGAAATCAATAAATGTTATTCACCACATCAATAGACTTAAAGATAAGAACCATATGATCATCTCGTTAGAAGCAAAAAAAGCACTTGACAAAGTACAGCATCCCTTTATGTTCAAAACATTAGAAAAACTAGGGATAACAGGAAATTACCTCGACATTGTAAAAGCTATCTATGCAAAGCCTCAGCTAGCATCATTATTAATGCAGAAAAATTGAAGGCATTTCCTCTAAAATCTGGAACAAGACAGGGATACCCTCTCTCACCACTTCTATTCCATATAGTTCTCAAAACACTGGCCAGAGCAATTAGACAGACTAAAGAAATAAAAGGCATAAAAATAGGAAAATAAGAACTTAAATTATCACTAATTTCGGGTGACATTATTCTAAACATAGAAGACACAAAAGCGTCTACAAAAACTACTAGAACTAAAAAATGAATGACCTGCGACCCACCGGCAGGTCAGGCCCAGAAGCTGCGGAGGTGCACTGTTGCCCCACGCACCTGCAAGGTAGGTGGTACCGTGACCACTGACAAAACAGGCCCAGTGGCCCGTCTGACACATCACCCCGGTTGGAGGAGGGGCAGGGCCGCCACCAGCGCCTGTTAGGTAGACAGACCTGCAAACGACAGACAGAACAGGCCTAGCAGCCAGCGGAGGGGCAGAGCCGCTGCTCACGCCTGCAAGATAGGCGGACCTGTGACCACCGAAAGAACAGGCCCACCGAAAGTACAGGCACAGCGACCTGCCAGCGTGGTAGGCACATTGCCCCAATTGGAGGAGGGGCAGAACCACCGCCAAAGCCTGCGAGGGAAACGTTGCAACTATACAAGAGCAATATAAATATATAGGGGGAAAAATCAATGACACAACAGTCTCACCAAGCAGAAAGAAACGCGATCAGTATGAAAAGAAAAGGAAAGAAAGGACCACAAGCAATGCAGGTCAACTCAACTTTAGAAGAGGTAATATCTGCAGCAGATGGAATGTCAGATAAAGAATTCAGGATATACATGCTTCAGATAATCTGGAGTCTCAAGGAAGACATTAGACAGCAAAATCAGACAATGAAAGACCACTTCAACCACTTCGAAAATGAATTACATAAACAAATCCAAGAAGCAAAAGATCAATTATACAGGGAGATCGAGGTTATAAAAAACAAACAAACAGAAATCCTGGAAATGCAGGAAACAATAAACCAACTTAAAAACTCAATTGAGAATACTACCAGCAGAGTAGAACACTTAGAAGATAGAACATCAGACAATGAAGACAAAGTATTTCAACTGGAGAAGAACATAGACAGCTCAGCAAAGCTGTTAAGAAACCATGAGCAGAACATTCAAGAATATGCGATAACATAAAGAGACCAAACTTAAGAGTCATTGGGATACAGGAAGGTATAGAGGTCCAAACAAAAGGAATGAGCAATCTATTCAATGAAATAATACGAGAAAACTTCCAAGACTTGAAGAATGAGACAGAATCCCAAATCCTAGAAGCCTACAGGATGCCGAATGTGCAAAATCATAAGAGATCCACACCTAAACACATTATAATGAAGATGCCCAACATACAGAAAAAGGAGAGAATTTTAAAAGCTACAAGAGAAAGAAAGCAGATTATATTTAGGGGTAAACCAATCAGGATAACAGCTGATCTTTCAACACAGACTCTGAAACCTAGAAGATCCTGGAATAACATATTTCAAACACTGAAAGAAAATGGGTTCCAACCAAGAATTGTGTATACAGCAAAATTAAGCTTCAGTATGGAAGATGAAATTAAAACCTTCCACGATAAACAAAAGTGAAAAGAATTTGCAGCTAGAAAACCATCTCTTCAAAACATCCTCGGCAAAATATTACAGGAAGAGGAAATGGAAAATATCAATGAAAACCAACAGCGGGAGGGAGTACAGTAAAGGCTGGGGATAATCAAAGAGGAAAACAAACCATGTTTAGGAACATAAATAAACAAATATCGCTGGAAGAACAACCCATATCTCAATAATAACCCTAAATGTTAATGGCTTAAACTCACCAATTAAGAGACACAGGCTAGTAGAATGGATCACAAAACAAGACCCAACAATATGCTGCCTTCAGGAGACACATTTGATAGGAAAAGACATACATAGACTGAAGGTGAAAGGTTGGGAAAAATCATATCACTCATATGGACTTTGGAAACAAGCAGGAGTGTCCATACTCATATCATATAAAATAGATTTCAAGCCAAAGTTAATCAAAAGGGATGAAGAGGGACACTACATACAGCTCAAGGGAACTATACACCAACAAAACATCACAATCATAAATATATATGCCCTAAACAATGGTGCAGCTATGTTCATCAAACAAACTCTTCTCAAGTTCAAGAGTCTAATAGACCACCATACAATAATTATGGGAGACTTCAACACACCTCTCTCACCACTGGATAGATCTTCCAAAGAAAAGTTGAATAAGGAAACTATAGAACTCAATAACATAATTAATAACCTGGACTTAATTGACATATACAGAATATACCACCCAAGATCAAGCAGTTACACTTTTTTCTCAGCAGCACATGGATCCTTCTCAAAAATAGATTTTATATTATGTCACAGGACAACTCTTTGACAATATAAAGGAGTAGAGATAATACCATGCATCTTATCTGAACATAATGGAATGAAATTGAAAATCAACGATAAAAGAAGTAAGGAAAAATCATGCATCACTTGGAGAATGAAAAATAGGTTACTGAATGATCAATGGGTTATAGAGGACATCATGGAGGAAATTGAAAAATTCTTAGAGATAAATGAAAACACAGACACAACATGTCGGAATCTATGGGACACATTGAAAGCAGTTCTAAAAGGAAAATTTATTGCTTGGAGTTCAATCCTTAAAAAAAGAAAAAAAACAACAAATAAATGATCTAATACTTCAACTCTAAGTCCTAGAAAAAGAAGAGCAAAACAACGGCAAAAAAGTAGAAGACAAGAAATAATTAAAATCAGAGCTGAAATTAATGAAATCGAAACAAAAGAAACAATTGAAAAAATTGACAAAACTAAAAGTTGGTTGTTTGAAAAAATAAATAAAATTGACAGACCCTCAGCCACGCTAACGAAGAGAAGAAGAGAGAGAACTCAAATTACTAGCATACGGGATGAAAAAGGCAATATCACAACAGACACTTCAGAAATACAGAAGATTATCAGAAATTATTTTGAATCCTTATACTCCAATAAAATAGAAGATAGTGAAGGCATCGATAAATTTCTTAAGTCATATGATTTGCCCAGATTGAGTCAGGAGGATATTGACAACCTAAACAGACCAATATCAATTGAGGAAATAGAAGAAACCATCAAAAGACTACCAACTAAGAAAAGCCCAGGACCGGATGGGTATACAGCAGAGTTTTACAAAACCTTTAAAGAGGAACTAATACCAATACTTTTCAAGCTATTTCAGGAAAATGAAAAAGAGGGAGAACTTCCAAATTCATTCTAAGAGGCCAACATCGCCCTGATTCCTAAACCAGACAAAGACACTCCAAAGAAAGAAAACTACAGACCAATATCTCTAATGAACCTAGATGCAAAAATCCTCAATAAACTTCTGGCGAACCGGATATAAAAACATATCAAAAAAATTGTGCACCATCATCAGGTAGGATTTATCCATGGGATGCAATGTTAGTTCAATATACGGAAATCAATTAATGTTATTCACCACATCAATAGACTTAAAAATAAGAACCATATGATCATCTCAATAGATGCGGAAAAAGCATTCGACAAAGTACAGCATCCCTTTATGTTCAAAACTCTAGAAAAACTAGGGATAACAGGAACATACCTCAATATTGTAAAAGCAATCTATGCTAAGCCTCAGGCTAGCATCATTCTGAATGGAGAAAAACTGAAGGCATTCCCTCTAAAATCTGGAACAAGACAGGGATGCCCTCTCTCACCACTTCTGTTCAACATAGTTCTCGAATCACTGGCCAGAGCAATTAGACGAAAGAAATTAAAGTCATAAAAATAGGAAAAGAAGAACTCAAATTATCACTATTTGCAGATGACATGATTCTATACCTAGCAGAGCCAAAAGGGTCTACAAAGAAACTATTAGAGCTAATAAGTGAATTCAGCAAAGTGGCCGGATATAAAATCAACACGCATAAATCAAAGGCATTCCTGTATATCAGCGACAAATCATCTGAAATGGAAATGAGGACAAGCACCCCATTCACAATATCCTCAGAAAAAATAAAATACATGGGAATCAACCTAACAAAAGAGGTGTAAGACATTTACATTCAAAACTACAGAACCCTAAACAGAGAATTGAAGAAGATCTTAGAAGATGGAAAAATATACCCTGTTCATGGATAGGTAGAACTAACATCATCAAAATGGCCATATTACCAAAAGTTCTCAATAGGTTTAATGCAATGCCAATCAAAATCCCAATGGCATTTCTTGTAGAAATAGAGAAAGCAATCATGAAATTCATATTGAAAAATAAAAGGCCCAGAATAGCAAAAACATTGCTAAGCAGGAAGTGTGAATCAGGCGGTATAGCTACACCAGACTTCAAACTATACTACAGAGCAATAGTAACAAAAACAGCATGGTACTGGTACCAAAACAGGCGGGTGGACCAATGGTACAGAATAGAGGACACAGAAACCAATCCACAAAACTACAACTATCTTATATTCGATAAAGGGGCTAAAAGCATGCAATGGAAGAAGGCTAGCATCTTCAACAAATGGTGTTGCGAAAACTGGAAATCCATATGCAACAAATTGAAACTGAATCCCTTTCTCTCGCCATGCACAAAAGTTAACTCAAAGTGGATCAAGGAACTTGATATCAAATCAGAGACATGGCGTCTGATAGAAGAAAAAGTTGGCTATGATCTACATACTGTGGGGTCGGGCTCCAAATTCCTCAATAGGACACTCATAGCACAAGAGTTAATAACTAGAATCAACAAATGGGACTTACTCAAACTAAAAAGATTTTCTCTGCAAAAGAAACAATAAGAGAGGTAAATATTGAGCCTATGTCCTGGGAACAAATCTTTACTCCTCACACTTCAGACAAAGCCCTATTATTCAGAATATACAAAGAACTAAAAAAATTAGACAATGAGATAACAAATAACCCAATCAACAAATGGGCCAAGGACCTGAACAGAAATTTCTCAGAGGAGGACATACAATCAATCAACAAGTATATGAAAAAATGTTCACCATCTCTAGCAGTCAGAGAAATGCAAATCAAAACCACCCTAAGATACCATCTCACTCCAGTAAGATTGGAAGCCATTAGGAAGTCAAACAACAACAAGTGCTGGTGAGGATGTCGGGAAAAGGGTACTCTTGTACATTACTGGTGGGACTGCACATTGGTGCGCCCAATTTGGAAAGCAGTATGGAGATTTCTTGGAAAGCTTGGAATGGAACCACCATTTGATCCAGCTATTCCCCTACTTGGTCTATTCCCTAAAGACCTAAAAAGAGCACACTATAGGGACACTGCTACATCCATGTTCATAGCAGCACAATTCAAAATAGCAAGACTGTGCAACCAACCTAGATGCCCTTCAATAGAAGAATGGATAAAAAAAATGTGGCATTTATACACAATGGAGTATTACTCTGCATTAAGAAATGACAAAATCATAGAATTTGGAGGGAAATGGATGGCATAAGAGCAGGTTATGCTAAGTGAAGCTAGCCAATCCCTTAAAAACAAATGCCAAATGTCTTCTTTGATATAAGGAGAGTAACTAAGAACAGAGTAGGGACGAAGAGCATGAGAAGAAGATTAACATTAAACAGGGATGAGAGGTGGGAGGGAAAGGGAGAGAGAAGGGAAATTGCATGTAAATGGAAGGAGACCCTCAGGCGTATAGAAAATTACATACAAGAGGAAGTGAGGGGAAAGGAGGAAAAATATAAGGGGGAGAAATGAATTACAGTAGAGGGGGTAGAGAGAGAAGAGGGGAGGGGAGGGGGAGGGGGGATAGTAGAGGATAGGAAAGACAGAAGAATACAACAGTCACCAGAATGGCAATATGTAAATCAATGGTTGTGCAATTGATGTGATTCTGCAATCTGTATATGGGGTAAAAATGGGAGCTCATATCCCATTTGAATCAAAGTGTGAAATATGATATATCAAGAACTATGTAATGTTTTGAACAACCTACAATAAAATTAATTTAAAAAAAAAAACAAAATAAAACAACAACAACAAAAAAAACAGCATGGTACAGGTACCAAAACAGGCGGGTGGACCAATGGTACAGAATATAGGACACAGAGACTAATCCAAAAAGCTACAACTATCTTATATTTGAAAAAGGAGCTAAAAGCATGCAATGGAGGAAATATAGTATCTTCAACAAATGGTGTTGGGAAAAGTGGAAATCCATATGCAACAAAATGATACTGAATTCCTTTCTGCCGCCATGCACAAAAGTTAACTCATAGTGGATCAAGGTGCTAGATATCAAATCAGAGACTCTGTGTCTGATAGAAGAAAAAGTTGGCTCTGATCTACATATTATGGGGTTGGGCTCCAAATTCCTTTATAGGACACCCATAGCACAAGAGTTAATAACAAGAATCAACAAATGGGACTACTTAAACTGAAAATTTTTTTCTCAGCAAGAGAAAGAATAAGAGAGGTAAATAAGGAGCATACATTATGGGAACAAATTTTTACTCCTCACACTTCAGATAGAGCCCTAATATCCAGAATATACAAAGAACTCAAAAAAATAGACAATAAGATAACAAATAACCCAATTAAAAAAATGGGTCAAGGACTTGAACAGACACTTCTCAGAGGAGGACATACAATCAATCAACAAGTACATAAAAAATGCTCACCGTTTCTAGCAGTCAGAGAAATTCAAATCGAAATCACCCTAAGATACCATCTCACTCCAGTAAATTGGCAGCCATTATGAAGTCAAACAACAAGTGCTGGCAAGGATGTGGGGTAAAAGATACTCTTGTACATTGCTGGTGGGACTGTAAACTGGTGTGGCCAATTTGGAAAGCAGTATGGAGATTCCTGGGAAAGCTGTGAATGGAACCACAATTTGACTCAGCTATTGCCCTTCTCGGACTATTCCCTGAAGACCTTAAAAGAGAGTAATACAGGGATACTACTACATCGATTTTCATAGCAGTACAATTCACAACTGAAACACTGTGGATCCAACCCAGATGCCCTTCAATAGATGAATGGATAAAAACATGTGGCATTTATACACTATGAAGTATTACGCAGCACTAACAAATGACAAAATCATAAAATTTGCAGAAAAATGGATGGCACTGGAGAAGATTATGCTTAGTGAAAATAGCCAATCCCTAAAAAATAAATACCAAATGTCTTCTTTGATATAATGAGAGCAACTAAGAACAGAGCAGGGAGCAATAGCAGGAAGAAAAGATTAACTTTAAACAGAGACATGAGGTGGGAGGGTAAGTAAGAGAAAAGGGAAATTGCATGGTAATGGAGGGAGACCCTCATTGTTACACAAAATTACATATCGTTGTGAGTGGAATGGGAAAATAAACATGGAGTGAAATGAATTACAGTAGATGGGGGAAAAAGAGAAGATAGGAAGGGAGGGGAGGGGAGATAGTAGAGTATAGGAAAGGTAGCAGAATACAACAGTAACTAATAGGGCATTATGTAAAAATGTGGATGTGTAACCGATGTGATTCTGTAATCTCTATTTGGGCTAAAAATGGGAGTTCATAAGCCACTTGAATCTAATTTAAGAAATATTATATGTCAAGAGATTTGTAATGTTTTGAGCAACCAATAAAAGAAAAAAAAGTAGCAATATATATGCCAATCAAAATTCATCATGAAATATATATAATCCACAGATCGAAAAATATTCATTTTACTGAACATGGATTAATGTATAATGATATTCAACTAGGAAGCTCACCCATAGGTTGAATTTTTAGTTCCAACAGCATTTAGGAGGAGTGATCCTTTAGCACAATTTGCATCTTCCAATTCAGTTACCTCACAAGTATGTACGTGTGGTACCAGGTAGAATTCTATATGTGCATATAAAAATACATGTGCTGAATAGGCTACAGAGAAAGGGAGACAGGAATTCACATATTTTTTAATTTTAAAAACACATGTAGAACTATTTCAAAGAAAAAAAATTGACTAGATTTATAACTCCTACACTATATAATGCAAAAACCAATTGTAACAATACACCATGCCTCCTCGGAACTGCTTGTATTTCTATTCTGTTTGGGTTATTTTTCACCATCATATTAGAATTATAATTCAGAGTATAGTAGGGTATGTGTTAGTTTCAGGGCTTCAGTATTTCAAATAGAAAATCGAAAAATGAATCGAATGTGTATGTAAATATGTGTTACACAAAAATATTTCCACTCACATTCAGACCAATGCCTTGATATTAGCTTGGCCCCAAGTAAGACACAATTAGAGTAGAAAAGTGTGAAAATCTGTGAATACATATCTTGGAGGTGGTAGAGGAGTTTCCAAAAGTAAAGAACAGGGTAAACACTCCACAAACATGGAGCTCTGCTGGCCTAAGACTTCTTGGGAAACTGCCTCTGAGGTTGGGCACTTGAAATATATGTTGTTGTCATGAGCTTTAACTTCCTTTGTAGTGAGACCATCAAAGATGGGTCTGCATCTATGTGACCTGGAAGACATGGTTTCTTATATTCCAACGACCATGAGGCAGCAGTGCTGAATTCTCTCTTTGTAGGTAAACTGTGGCCACTGGAGGCTAAGTGTCTCCTCGTGTGGACTCTGAAGACATTTGGTCATCCTCCACTTTTCGTGGTGTTTCTTGCTGCTGCACTGGGAATTTGGTATTTGCTTCACCAAATACAAGGAGTTCTACTAGAATACAGTGCTGGAGGGAGTTCTGTCACGTGTGGTGGGTCAGGGTCTGCAGGAGAATGCACCAACCATGATTCTATCCAACATAGCTTGCCCCAATAACCATAGTTAACTGATTCTGAACATTGCCCTGAAACCTCTCCATATAAAAAATGCCTTTACATATAAGTGTCTGATTTCTGCACTATGTCAGTCATAATCCATTTGGAAGCCAATGGCCGATCCACATGGCCCCACCATGGTGTTTTATCACACACCTGCCCACCACTGCTCTAGGCCCACTACTCAGCAGGATACTAATTACTGGCATCTCTGTTCTACACCATTTACATAAAACCCAGTAAAACAAGGCATTCTCTGGTATACACATGATCAACCACAGGACTTCCAAAGTTTCTCCAGTGCCACCTGGTCATGGGAATTTCAAAAATTTCATGGTATTTATCTAGCCATTTTTCAAAGATTAAGTTGGAGGCACTGTGGGTTTCAAATCATTCAGGAACCATTAAGTGTTGAGAAAGCTCATTTCAATGAAAGCTTTGGAGAACACTCACAGGCAAGGCTTCTCAAAGAGTTGCCAAAAGGTCACATGAAGCCAGGCAAATTGAGGTCTACAATGTGAGGTCCATGTGTGTTTTGACTCTCAACTATACCTGCCAATCTTTCAGAATAAAATCATGTGATATCCTGCCTCAGATTCCCATTGTTTTGTGGAAAGGCACCCTGGGCCTAGATCTCAGTTTTCATGGGTGAGTCTCCTGCATGGCCTTCTAAAATCTAAACACGATTCATGGCAATACTTCTCTGAGTTCAGTTCTAGAACTCAGTCTCTAAGGGGAATCACACCAGAGTTCAAGCTCAGGTGGACCCAGTCATTCTTTCCAACCACCACAAAAATGACCGCAATTAAAATCAAAACACTCCCACAGGGCCCTCATCTTCTTCCATAAAGACACTCATCATAACCTCTGGCTGGAGATTTCTATGAGGGGCACAGCCTAAGAAAGTGTCCAAAATAAGCTCACTTGCCCCTCATTTGCCTAAAATCATGGTGGCCTGGACACTCCTCCTGTGAACCAGGAGTGATCAAATATTCCTGCTGTTAAAGTGTTCCACTTCTCCAATTTGAGGCCTACTGGCTGTGAGGTATGGATTCTTTAAGTGATTTGGAGTCATGAGAAAACGCAAGCAAATATGGGCTAGCCTCTGCATGGATTTGAAGAACTCATTTAATCCAAAGGATCCCTATTCTCACTTGATGGAGGTCCGGAACCTAAAACAAGAAGGCAAAAAAATTCATCCACAATGACTTCTCTTTTGGCCATTTCGGTTTGGGAAGCACATGGGATTTTTATTCAGATCCATTGGGTGCTGAGAATCTAAGTCACAGGCTCACACAAGGACCAGAGACTGATTCAGACACATCCCATTCCAAAGCAATTAAGCAAAGAGCCACAGGTGAAGCCCATTCATTTCCATATAAAAACAGTTTTCTTCAGGCTTCACAAAGGGTTGGCATGAGGCAAAGACCTTCCTGACATTCAGGGTAATTGAATCAGAAGTAAGCAAATGGCCCAAGAAGGGTTTCTTCACTGAGACATTACTGGTCACACTGATATCTGAGTTTTCTGAGATGCTCTCATTCTCTTCAGCTATCCAGTACATGGCCATGTCACAGAGCCTTGTGGTGTTACATATCTGGGACACAAAACCATGAGCGTATTCTGTAGAGTGGCCAGAATTCACGAAGAAAAGAGTAACTTAAGAAGACAGTAGGTGTTGCCCATCCATAAGGCAAAGTGAAGTCCATTAATCAATTGGGCAGTATTAATGTGGGGAAGCTTTCTACTAGAGAAAACAAGTCCATTGATGCATTCTCTTTTCTAATGTCTACAACCACAGATACAGTGGGATACACAGACATTGAAACCCTCACAATGTCAAAGGAGTTACTAGAAACAGTCCACTCCACACCAAAAAAAAAACGCCTTTCCTACCTATTCTCAGAACATGAGAAAAAAACCACAAACTCACACCCACAACGGCAAAGCCACCTCCTTCCCCCAAGTAGGTATGTGACTATCCAGAGTGTCTTCTGACTGGTGGGCCATATTATGTTCCCACGAAATGGCCTGTCCTGTCTCAGATCTGGTCTCCTTGGCCAACTCTGTGAAGTTGTCAGGAGACAGCGGTGAGCCACTACCTGCTTTCTCAGGGAAGGTACCTCTTCAGAGATCTGCTGGCATTTGGCCATCCTCACATCAGTAGGTACCAAGAAAGACTGACTCTGTTCTTGGGAAAAGCAAACAAGTTAGGCCAATGGGACTAGGACTGGGTCTGGCTCTGGGTGCCTGGCTTCCTGGATCCCAAGTTCAGAGAATTCCATCACCAAGGAAGTGAGAAGAGGTCACTTCCTTCAGGAACTGAATGAGGTCACTGCCTTGAAAACCACTTTGTCCTAACAGTTGCTTCCAAGGTTCCCATGAGATGAAGGCTGCCCCAACATCCTGTGACACATTCAGAAGTTAGAATGGAATATCAACCTTAGGCACCCGGGAACAGCTCTCCACACAGGCCTGGTTTCTTGCAACTTCTCTACAATAAGAAGAGAGAGGCTGATTTAGACCCATCAATTCATCCTGACCAGGTTGTTTGCCATGGAAGATTTCTATTGCTCTCTCAGGTCCTACATAGCTGCATAAATCTTCTCCAAGGATCATTTCTCCATGGATCTTTGAGGTTCTCAGAAGGTGGAAGATCACCTACATTCCTGTAGTGTAAGACCAACTCTGCCCTGCTTTTCTGTAAGTTATATTGAGGGAACAGTGTATGTTTAGGGTTAATAACATGTTTGATTTGGGTTATGAATCATTTTGCGAGATGAATAATGGTATTGGCAACCTTCGATATTTACAAGAGTATATAGGTGAAATATAAGTATGAAAGCAGAAAATTAGGAAAGATTTGAAGCCCAGAAGGGAATTGGACCCTTAAGTGGTATTCTTAGCTTTGAGTTATGTGCTGCACAGTTGTCTCAGATAAATCAATATACAATGGCATAGGACCTTGTACCTTGGATGATTGAATGTTGAAGAGAACATCCAGTCAAAAAGCGATATTCAGTACGATGAGGAAGGTACTCGTTAGGTTTAGAATGAAGAGTGAGTATAAGATTTGGACAAAACGTTTTTTATCAATAGGGTTTCGGTTAGAGAGTGAGTGTAAATGTCAGCACATGTGAAGAGTCAGTCATAATGATGACTGGGAAAAATATGAGGGAAAGCAGATATCAATAAAGACATTAGGAAATCAAGCAAAGTACAAAGTGAGTGATAGGATTAGACACTTTCAACAGGCTTGAGGTTGAACATATAATCTTAGGAAGAAACAAATATGTAGTCACCAATAGGATTGACATTTGAGAGCATTAGGCAACCTGGACATGTATGTTTTTAGTAATCCATGCTCACTTTCCATTTAGGCTTTGGTACAATTGAAAGTGTGACCTTTGCTTTTTG
Source organism: Callospermophilus lateralis (assembly GCF_048772815.1). Taxonomy (NCBI): domain Eukaryota; kingdom Metazoa; phylum Chordata; class Mammalia; order Rodentia; family Sciuridae; genus Callospermophilus; species Callospermophilus lateralis. The sequence goes on from NW_027512449.1 coordinate 26,010, forward strand.
TGTCCAGAATATTTCTGTGATAAAATGTATGTGTATATCACGTGACATGAGTATTTCTTCCACCATTTCCAGGAGCAATATTTTGAGAACATATAAATTTGTATTGGGGTACAAATAGGTATACCCTCTGTCTATGAATATAGCAATAACGCATGAATAGACCATACTGGGAATAAATAATATAACTGGATCCAATTTAAATAATGGATTGAATGGATATCTGAAAATATATAAGAAATGTTATAATGATACACAATCAATCATTCCAACCAGTTATATATCTAATGGTCATCTTAGGGTTATGTTTTATCATGAAGGGTGTGTGAGTTTTGCTTAAAAATTGATCATGGAAATCGAAAATAATATATTTGAAAAAAAGTCTCATGAAAAGACCAGTCAAGAAACATAGGGAAATACATGTGTTCTGGAGCAAGAAGTGATTGAAAGTGAAACAAATGCCTATAAATTTGCTAAGTAGTGGATGAAATATATATCCTATGATGTGTATAAACTGAAGAAATAGTAATGTACCAGTGTTGAATAATAATTAATGTCAAAATACACATCATGTCCCATAGGAATCTACTTGTATTGATGTTAAACTAGGTCAGTTAATGTAGAACTACTAGGATTTGTTTGCACCTTTCACTGAAGTTAGTTTTCAGTACTAGAAAACAAATATGTATTTCAGGTGGATGAATATTTCTGAGAATAATCTTGTGAAAAGTTGAATATTAATCCACATACATGAACATGAATGAATTTAGGGAGTGTATATAAGACACATATATTTCATATTTTGAAAAATCTAGAGATTTATATATTGTGTGTTTGTGTGTGTGTGTGTATATATATACACACACACACACAAACACACACAAAGACATTCAAAAGTAGAATTATATATGCCAATCGAATTTCACCATGAAATATATATCATCCACAGATCAAAAATATTCATTTTACTGAACATGGATTTATGTATAATGTTATTAAACTACGAAGCTCACCATTAGCTTGAATTTTCAGTTCCAACAGCGTTTAGGTGGAGTGATCTCTTCTCACAATTTGTATCTGCAATGTCAGGCACCTCACAAAAATGTACGTGTGATATCAGGTAGGATTCTATATGTGCACATAAAAATTAATGTGCTGAATAGGTTACAGCGAAAGGGAGATAGGAATTCACATATTTGTTAACTTTAATACACATATAAAACAATTTCAATTAAAAAATGACTAGATTTATAACACCTACCATTTATCTTGCAAAAGGCAAGTCCAATATACACCATGCCTCCTCTGAACTGCTTATATTTCAATTCCGTTTGGGTTATTTTTCTCCATCATATTAGTATTTGTAGTTAGCGTCTAGAAGGGTATGGGTTATTGTCAGGAATTCAGTATTTCAATTGGAAAATTGGAAAGTGAATCCAATGTGTATGCAATTATGTGCTGCACAATATTCTTCCCACTCTCATCCAGAACAATGGCTTGACATTACCTTCGCCCCAAGTAAGACACAATTAGAGAAGAAGAGTTAGAAATTCTGTGAATACATATCTGGAATGGAAAATGCTCAGGAGTTCACAACCTTGGAGGTGGTAGAGGATTTTCCAAAAGTAAGGGACAGGGTTGATCACCCAACATGATCTTTCATTAAAATTGTGAGCCATCTTGCCACAAAGCCATGAAAAGATAATTTTTGCTTTAGTATAAATAACTGCAAATTCTGAACCTGCTTAGAATGCCTGACCATGTTTTGAACTCACCCATGCCTGGCTCTCTGACCAGATAACAGCCCATTCTGAAACTTTAATGACACCTCATAAATATTCGCCTTCCCTGGCCAGACAACGACCCTCTCAGAGGCTCTAATGGTCCTCATAATTTCTGATGCTGGGGCCAGAAAAAAAAATGTAAACTACAATTAGTGTGATGCTTGTCAAAGTTCTGTTTTCTGTAACCCTCCTTTTGTGTAACTTTCTGGGCTATAAAGCTGGGCTGTAGGAAAGGTGGGGTTGCTGTCTTGTTCCCGCCAGTTTGAGAGGGAGAGGCAGCCCGGCTGCTTGAAATATTAAGCTTGCCTTAATTTGATTTTAATTGGAGTCAGTGGTCTTTTCTTGTGTCCTGGACTAACATTTTGGAGTTCCCCAGCAACATGACCCGACCAGATCACAAAGCCAGACTGCTGGAAATTCTGAAGCTGGCCTATCCTCCAGGACTCCGGGCTGGAGAGCCAAGTTCCAAAACCTTGGAATGAGCCTTCAGTCCGTGGATCACTGCAGTGAACCATCGCACTAAAACTATTATCAAGCACCTGGTGGAGGAGGCCTTCATAGGTAAGAGGCGCCTTTATAACATCTGATATCCGGTTAAGGGAGTACTCTTCTGATGACAGAGAGGTGGCCTGAGAAGGCTCACATATACTCCTGTCTGGGACAGTGATAGGAATCCTTCTTTCCTCTGTTCTGTTCTGTAGGGAATACCTCTGAAAGTGTAGAGAGGTGCCGACTGGCATGCAGGAGCTCCTACCCCAGAGCTTTAGCAAGACGCTGCATTGCTCCTCTGGTTTTCTGTTTATTTGCCGAGTTTCTGTTTTTGTGTGTGTGTGTGTTTTGTTCTGTGTTCTAAATGTTTTTTATTTGTTTGTTTTTGTGCGTTTTGTTGTGTGATTTCTGTGGTAAAAACTTAAGGATATTGGACTTGAAAATGGGTAATAAATCATGTAAGCCTGACACCCATTTGGACTGTGTTTTAAAGAAATGTGATGCACTATACCCGCCTTTGTTAAGCAGGATGAGAGAAGCCCCTAGCTGGCTGTCTGGAGCACACCCACGGCAGAGGGCAATGCCTGCTGGGGACCTAATAACTGAGTATCTCCCAGGTTAACAAGTGAAACTCCTTTAAAACCCCTTGTCCCTCCAGATCAAGAGAGTCACAACTTTGGACAAAGTCCCCTGTTTTTCTCCTTTGTTAGCAAAGCAGTAAACCTCCCTTTTACTTTTTCTCAAACCCTGTCCTTATATTAAATTGGTATTAATTGGCTTCAAGGTCCGGAACCGAAATTTAAGTTACAAATTTTGATACCGCCCCTGACCCTGGAATTTTTGAGAGCTGACTACTGAAATGTTAGGAGATTCAGCGTGCTTGGGGTGGAACCGAACCAGAGGAACTAATCCTGTAAGTAAAAGACGGGACTGAGGGACTCCCAGCAGCTGCCGAAGTCCTGTTGCTTCAGTGAATTCCCTCCTTCCTTCCCTGCACTGTAAGTATTATGCCACCTCTGTCTTCTTAAAAAAGAGAAAAAGAAAAAGGAGACACTAAATGCAGTAAAGTCACCATGGAGACCTTTGATATTGCATTTCAGGTTCCCCCTCTGTGAAAACATCTGATGCCCTTGTGGGGACATATATCGTGCCACTGGTGTAGGAGATTTTTCTCTTTTCTGCTGTTTTAAAGGCTTCTGTCCTGTCAGCCATAGTCTGGAGCTCCTTTCTGTCTGTCTTTTGTCTTTGTTTCTGGCCATTTAAGACATGTGCAATAATGTGTTGATATTATAAATTGTTTTTTGAGAATGATCTTAGCTGAATGTGTGTCTAAAGGATGATGTTTTATTGTAACAATATTGTATCTGAATGGGTTTTTGAAGCATTGCACAATCTTGAAGTTAAAAGTCGGGTTTAGGTAATTTTTAAGTTTATGATTTCAGATAATTCATGCCAGAGAACTTAAATACTTAAAATGGAAAACTAAAGAATTCTACTTCCAAGTTGGCAAGTAACTTCCCAATTATTCAGTCTTTTTTTTTAACCAATTTTTAATTGGGTAGCCTGGGAAAATGTCACAGTGTGTATCAGTGCATTAATTTGGACAAGGATAGTAAATCATAGTATGGTATCTGTTGACAAAAAAAGATGTTAAGGTATAAAATTTTGTGAATTGTATCTTAAAATTGTTTCATAATTTTCAACATCCTCACCTGAAAATTATGGTTAAAGTGCCTTAGGCCTGAGGTGTCTGCTTAGAATAGCAGTTTTGTCAAGCTCCTTCCAGAACTCAGCCAGGACTTATGTTGAAATGTAAATGAAAGAAGCCTGCAAACTCAGTAGGAGACTGATCTGATGTCTAAGTGGGAAAAAAAAGGTATATCGTATGGTATTTACTAATTACTGGCCAGTCATTTTTTCTAGGACTCTCATTTTTTTCCTTAGATTCTGTATTTTTTTTGAGCTCATTATTTTGATCCTACAGAACTAGATTAATATTTTTCTGATCAGTTCTATATTTGACCAACAGTGGAGTTTTGAAACATTGCAATGGAGATTTCACCTGCGAAAAGCTACAAGGCCTTACTATTATTATTTGTGCACACTTTTGTTATGTGTTGTATGTCTATATATCCATATGTTCGTATATCATATATGTGATATACAAATTAACATATATAAGAAGCGATCATTAAAAAAAGCACTCATAAAAACAAATTTTAAAAAGTGGATTCAAAGATCTTTAATTCACGTGATTTAAATGATTCACTTTAAATTTGGATAAGCAAATAACAATAAATGTCTTTAAATTTAACTTACAAGTTTTTCTAGCTGCTCAAAAATCTAATAAAATATTAATGTCTATAAAATGTCTAATATGCCTTGGTTCTAGGACTTTTCCTTTAACAAAGAAATGGTTTACACTGTTCAATACATTTCTCTAATATTTTGATAAATTAGTGAAGTCAATTTGATATGGGATTACTCATTCATGAGTACTTTTGTTAGATATCTGATTGATTTAGTAAGGTCTGTATAAGTTTGTTCTAAAGTCTGTATAAGATTGTAAAAATCAGTCATGTGATAAAGCGACACAAATTTCTTAAAACAAAAGTTTACCCATAACATTGTGTTTATAAAGTTTTATTTTTCTAGAACAAGCAACCATAAAAATTAAACAACTGATTAAATAAGAACTGTTATTTTAGAGCACTCTACTGCCATTTTTTTAAAAGCTAAACTTGGTTAATGTAAAAACATCAATGTCATTGTGATGCTATTAATGTGCTCATATCTTCCAGGTATACAATTCTGTAAGGTAGAAACTTTAAAAGAGCATTTCATCAAGCTGGTGTTCTGAAGTTGTATGGTAAAAATATATATATATATATATTGGGGATTTATTTACTTGTTATCAATAAGATATATAAAGTTTTGTGTTACTTTTTACATTGGGAAAAAATTTAAATATATTTTTAAGTTAATGAGCGCCTAATCTATGTAAAGGTTAAAAACTTTCAGCCTTTCTTTAATTCATGTTTTAAATGTGATATCATATGGTGTTAGCTAATATTCATGTGACCTCAAACAATTTATGTAAACTGTGTAAAATGATATTTAAAAAACAAAGATCAGCTTTAGAACTAAAACACTTAAGATTTATATAGAGCCCTGCCTTACCTGAGATAAGGCTCTGTGTCTCAACTTACAACATGTGAGAATAACTACGAAAGCAGTAGGTCAGATGTTATTTAATTTAAAGTTATGTTTTTCTGTCAAGATTACTAGGATCTCAAAAAGGGGATATAATGTATAACTCAGCCTAAAATTCAGGGTAGCTATTACACGAACTAAGTATTTTTACTCTTGTTAATTTTATTTTGAATTTCCTTATAAGTTAACTAAAGATTCCCTGTTAGTGTTTTACAAAAGAGTTGCTTTTAGAACACAACATTGGTTAATTTAAGATAATAAGTCATCACCTACAAGACAGAAAAATACAGATCCCAAATAATAAAAAGATAAATAATTTTAAATTATAGACATTAAAGCACAGTACTCTTAATATAAGGCTGTTAAAATTTATTTGCTGGATGTTTAAGATTAGGATTTAAAATTTAATTTAAATGAAAAGGGACAATAAAACAAATATCTGGCTGTTGCCCTCTGAGTCAGTCTGTATCCAGGGAACAGGAGACTTCTCTAAAGAACTTTGCAACTCTGAGCCACATAACCTCCTGATCAGGAAGATTAATGAGACCACTGGAGAACAGAAAGCCAATCAGTGCATTTTCTACGAAGAAGAGAGTCATCAGAGAAGGGAGATATTCCTGATGCTTCCGAGAGAAGCCACATGGTCAAGCAAGACCTGGACTCACCTAGCGCAAATGGCACTAGCAGAACTGAGAAGCTGCTCTCAAGTTTCCCCAGGAATGACTCCCATAAAATCTCAGCTGACTGTTAACAATAGATAGAAACAAAAGTCAGTTTTACTGCTTCATCTTAAACTCTTAGCAAAGACAGATAAACCCAAAATACAGCCATTCCTGGGCATTTTAAAAAATAATAGTTATAATAATATTTTAACGTATACACTTTATGGTAGCCTCCCAAAATAAGTAAGACTGGAGGCTACAAAGAATGATTCTCAGACAGTAATGCCTGATGAGTATAAAAAGAGACTATCAAGAGGAGGTACCAGAGGCAGAAGTTTTTTGTTTAAGGCCTACAGATATTCCTAACCTACACAGGTAGGCTTGGTGTTTGCTAGTACGATTATCCAGCCCTGGATAACAGAATTAAAGGTTTCTCTATTACACACAGAGGTCATACTAGTAAAAGGAATTTGCAAGATCAGATGACATTAAATTATTAAACTGTATCTTATGGGGTGAAACAACTGTGACACTAAAAGTTAAGTTGAAAGTCCTGATAACTGGGGATATTGAAGACAGATGAGGGGACATCTATACAGTGACATGTTTCAGCTGCTGCAACATTTATTCAGTACTCATGGTTTTTGTTTCTCTCATAGAAGAACCCATCCCCAGATGACTTTACAAACTGTTCTACCACAACCAGACTTCAAACCGAATTGACTTGTAAAAGGCAACTCATATCCCTCATGCTATTCCCCCTCATGTCACCCTCTCTCAGCTCAGAAGAAGCCAAAATGAGTGACGACTCTCTTCTTACAACAATGGAGCCAAAAATAGATAGACTTTCATTTTAAGTAATTAATTAAGTCAGGTAAAATCAGGGAGACTGGTTTTGTGTGAGTTCAAAAAATATGGAGACTGTTACGTGAGGTATTAAAATTCCCTCAGTGCTCTTCCCCTACCCTATCAAAGATTTGAAAGGGACACATTAGAAAAGGGGGGAATGATATACCCAACCTGATCTTTTATTAAAATTGGGATCCATCTTGCCACAAAGTCATGAAAAGAAAATTTTGGCTTAACTATAAATTACACCAAATTCTGAACCTGCTTGGAATGCCTGCCCGTGGCCTTGAACTCACCCATGCCTGGCACTTTGACCAGGAACAGCCCTCTATGAAACTTTATTGACACCTCATAAATATTGGCCTTCCCTGGCCAGACAATGACCCTCTCTGAGGTTCTAATGGTTTTCATAAATTCTGATGTTGGGGCCAGCAAAAAAAAAAAAAAATATATATATATATATATATAAACTACGATTAGTGTGATGCTTGTCAGAGTTCTGATATTTGTAACCCCCCTGTAGTGTAAAATTTTGGGTTATCAACCTGGGCTGTAGGAAATTTGGGTGGCTGTCTTGTTCCCACTGTTTTGGGAGGGAGAGGCCACCTGGGCAGTGGAAATTATAAGCTTGCTTTAACTTGATTTTAATTGGAGTCAGTGGTCTTTTCTTGCATCCTGCTCTAATAGGTAAACGCTATCAAACATGCAGCTCTGCCGGCCTAAAGACTTCCTTAGAAACTGCCTCTGAGGATGGGCACTTGACATATATGTTGTTGTCAGGAGCTTTAGCTTTCTTTCTAATGAGACCATCAAAGCTGGATCTGCATCTATGTGAAATGGAGGACATGGTTTCTTATTTTCCAAAGGACATGAGGCAGCAGTGCTGAATTCACTCTTTGTAGGTAAACTGTGGCCACTGAAGGCTAAGTGACTCCCCGTGTGGACTGTGAAGCCATTTGGTCATCCTCCACTTTTCATGGTGTTTCTTGCTGCTGCACTGGGAGTTTGTTATTTGATTCACAAAATACAAGGAATTCAGCTGGGACACAGTGCTGGAGAGAGTTCTGTCACATGAAATAGATGAGGGTCTGCAGGAGAATGCATCAACCAGGCTTCTATCCCACATAGCTTGTCCCCTTGACCATAGCACCTGATTCTGAACATTGTCCTGAAACATCTCCATATAACAAGATGCCTTATATGGAGAGTTATCAGACATATAAGTAATTCCTGGCTGCACAATGTCAGCCACAAGCCATTTGGAAGTCAATGTCAGATACACATGGCCCGACCACAGATGTTTTATCACACACCTGCACACCACAGCTCTGGGCCCACTACTCAGCAGGCTCCAACATACTGGCATCTCTGTTCTACATCATTTTCATGAAACCCAGTCAATCAAGGCACTGTCTGGTACACACTTCATCAGTAAGAGGACATTGAAAGGTTCTCCAGTGCCACCTGGTCATGAAAATTTCAAAAATTTCATTGTATTTATCTAGCCATTTTTCAAGGATGAAGTTGGAGAAATTGTGTGTTTCAATTCATTCAGAAACCATTAATGTTTGAGGAAGCACATTTCAAGGAAACTCTGGAGAACTCTCAGAGGCAAGGCTTCCCAAAGAGTGGCCAAAAGGACACATGAAGCCAGGCCCATTGAGGTCTACAATGTGAGGCCCATGTGTGTTTTGACTGTCAACAATGGCTGCCAAGTCTTTCAGAATAAAATAATGTGATGCCCTGGCAGAGATTGACAATGCTCTGCGGAAAGCCACCATGGGCATTGATCTCAGTTTCCAAAGGCAACTCTCATGCGTGGTCTCCTAAAATCCCAACACAATTCATGGCAATACTTCTCTGAGGTCAGTTCCTGAACTCAGTCTGTAAGGGGAATCACACCAGAGTTCAAGCCACGTGGACCTAGTCATCTCTTCCAACCACCACACAAATGACCACAATTAAAACCAAAACACTCCCAAATGGCCCTCATCTTCTTCCACATAGACACTCTTCATAGCCTCTGACTGGAGGTTTCCATGAGGGGCACAGCCCAAGACAGTTTTCCAAATAAACTCCCTTGCCCCTCATTTGCCTAAAGTCAGGGTGGCCTGGACTCCCTTCCTGTGAACCATTAGTGATCAAATAGTCCTGCTCTTAATACTGCTCTGCTTCTCTAATTTGAGGCCTACTGACTGTCTGGTATAGATTCTTTATGTGAATTGGTGTCATGAGAAAACCGAAGCCCTTATGTGCTAGCCTCTGTAGGACTTTGAAGAACTGATTTGACACAAAGGATCCCTATTCTCACTTGATGGAGGTCAAGAAGCTTACAGAGGAAGGCGAGAGACTTCGTCCACAATGACTGCTCTTTTGGCCATTTTCATTTTGCATGCAAACTGGGAAACTTTCTTTAGATCCATCAGGTGCTGAGAATCTAAGCCACTGCCTTACATAGGGCAAAGAGGCTTATTCAGCCACATCTCTTTCCAAAGCAATTAAGCAAAGAGCCACAGGTGATGCCCATTCATTTCCATTTGAAAACTCTTTTCTTCTGGCTTCACAAAGGGGTGGCCTGGGGCAAAGATCTTCCTGACATTCAGGACAACAGAACAATAGGTAAGCAAAAGGACCAATGCAGTGTTTTTCCACTGAGACTTTAATGGTCACACTGATATGTGAGTTTTCTGAGATGCTTCTATTCTCTTCAGCTATCCAGTACATGGCCATGTAACAGATCTTGAAGGTGGTACATATCTTGAAAACCAAACCATGAGGCTATTCTGGAGAGTGGCCAGTATTCAGGAAGAAAACAAGAACTTAGGAAGATAGTAGGTGTTGCCCATCCATAAGGCAAGCCTCTCTCCATTCTTTAATTGTGCAGGATGAATGCTGGCAAGCTTTCTACTAGACAGGACACAACCATTGATGCATTCGCTTTTCAAATGTCTACAACCACAGATACAGTGGAATGCACAGACATAGAAACACTCACGTTGTCAAACGACTTTCTAGAAACATTCCAGTCCAAACAAACAAACAGTCTTTCCTACCTATTCTCAGAAAAGAGACAAAACCACAAACTCACACCAACACCCACAACCGCACCTCCTTCCCCCAAGTATGTTGGTGAATATCTTGAGTGTCCTCTGACTGGTGGTCCATACTATGTTCCCCAAAAATGGCCTGTTCTGTCTCAGATCTGGTCTTCTTCACCAACTCTGTGAAGTTGTCAGGAGCCATGGTTGAGCCACTACCTGCTTTCTCAGAAAAGGCTCCTCTTCAGAGGTCTCCTGGCATTTGGCCATTCTCACTTCAGTAGGTACCAACAAAGACTGACTCTGTCCTTGGTAAATCCAAACATTTGAGACCACTGGGACTGGGACTGGGACTGACTCTGGGTGCCTGGCTTCCTGGATCCCAAGTTCAGAGTGTTCCATCACCAAGGAAGTGTGTGCTGATATTTGCTTCTAAGGGTCCCAGTAGATGGAGACTGCCCGTACTTCCTGTGACAGTTTCACAAGTTAGAATGGTATATCAACAATAGGCACCCGGGAACAGCTCTTCTCACAGGCCTGGTTTGATCCATCTTCTGTACATTAAGAAGAGAAAGGCTGATTCAGATACATCTCTTCATCCTGACCCGGTTGTTTAACATTGAAAATGACTTTTGCTCTCTCAGGTCCTTCATAGCTGCCTTCTTCTTCTCCACGTATCATTTCTGCATGGACCTTTGAGGTTCTCATCAGATGGAAGATACCCTACAATCCAGTATTGGAAGATCAACTCTTTCCCTGCTCTTCTGTAAAGTTAGACTGAGCGAACAGTGTATGGTTAGGGTTAACAACATGTTCGATTGGGTTAGGAATAATTCTGCAGGATGAATAATGGTTATGTAAACATGCGATATTTACAAAATATACAGTTGAAATATAAATATGAAAACAGAAATCTAGGTAAGATTTGATGCCCAGAAGGGCATTGGGCCCTTGATTGGGATACTTAGCTTTGAATTAATTTCTGCACAGATGTCTCAGATAAATCAATATACAATGGTATAGGACATTGTACCTTGGATGATTGAATGTCGAAGAGAACATGCAGTCAAAAAGGGATAGTTGGTAGGATTAGAAAGATAGTCGGTAGTTTTAGAAAGATGAGTGAGTATAGGATTTGGACAAAATGGTCTTTAGCAATAGGGTTTCATGTAGAGAGTGAATGTAAATATCAGCACATGTTAAGCGGCAGTCACAATGATGAACTGGGGAAAATATATATCAGAGACATTAGGAAATCAGGCAAAGTATAAGGTGAGTAATAGGATTAGACATTTTCAACAGGTTTGAGGTTGAATATATAATCTTAGAAAGAAACAAATATGTAGTCACCAATAGGATCGACATTTGAGAGCAATAGGCAACCTGGACATGGATGATTTTAGTAATCCATGTTCAATTTCCATTTAGGCTTTAGTACAATCATAAGTGTGACATTTGCTTTTTGTTTCCAGAATATTACTGTGATAAAATGTATATGTAGATCAGGTGACATGAGTATTTCTTTCACCATTTCTAGGAACAGTATTTTGAAGACGTGTAAATTAGTATTTTGAATACAAATAGGTGTACACTGTGTCTATGAATATAGAAATAATGCATGAATAGACCATAATGTAAATAAATAATATAACTGGTTCCAACTTAAATAATGGTTCGAGTTGATATCTGAAAATATACAGGAAACCTTATATTGATATATATCCATTCATTCAAACCAGTTATACATCTAATGGTAATATTAGGGTTATGGTTTATCATGAAGAATGTGTGAGTTTTGCTTCAAAGGTAATTGTGGAAATCGAAAATAATGTGTTTGGAAAGAAGTCTCATGAAAAACCAGTCATGTAACCTGGAGGAATACATGTGTTCTGAAGCAGGAAGTGATTGAAAGTGAAACAAAAGCCTTTAAATTTCTGAAGTTGTGGATGAAATATATATCTTATGATGTGCATAAACTGAGGAAATAGTAATGTACAAGTGTTGAAAGAAAATGAACGTCAAAATACACATCATATCCCATAGGAATCTACTTGCATTTATATTAACCTGGGTCAATTAGTGTAAAAATATTAGGATATGTATGCACAATTCACTGAACTTAGTTTTCAGTACTAGGAAACAAATACGTATTTCAGGAGGATGAATATGTCTTAGAATAATCTTATGAAAAGTTGATTATAAATACGCACTTAAATATTAATGAATTTAGGGAGTACATAATAAGATACATTTATTTCATATTTTGAAAACTCTGGAAATATATATATATATATATATATATATATATATATATATATATATATATATATATATACAGACATTAAAATACACACACAGAAATTAAAAAGTATTAATATACAAGCCAAATGAAATTCACCATGAAATATATATCATCCACAGATCTAAAAATATTCATTTTACTGAACATGAATTTATGTATAATGTTGTTCAGCTAGGATACTCACGCATAGGTTGAATTTTCAGTTCCAACAGTGTTTAACAGGAGTGATCTCTTCTTACAATTTGTATCTGCCAAGTCAGCCACCTCACAAGAATGTACGTATGGTACCAGGTAGGATTCTATATGTGCATATAAAAATATATGTGCTGATTAGGCTACAGAGAAATGGAGACATGAATTCACATATTTGTTAACTTTAAAAACACATGGAGAAGTGTTTCAACAAAAAATTCACTAGATTTAAAACTCCTACCATATATAATGCAAAAGGAATGTCCAAATGTACACCTGGCATCCTCTGAACTGCTTGTATTTCAATTTGGTTTGGTCTATTTTTATCCATCATATTAGGATTTGTAGTCAGAGTCTAGTAGGGAGTGGGTTACTATGAGGGATTAAGTATTTTGAATGAATAATTGGAAAATGAATCCAATGTGTATGCAAATATGTGCTACAAAAAAATCTTCCCACTCTCATCCAGAACAATGCCTTGACATTACCTTCGCCCCAAGTAAGATACAATTAGAGGAGAAGAGTTAGAAAATCTATGAATACATATCTGGAATGAAAAATGCTCGGGAGTTCACAACACTGGAGGTGGTAGAGGAGTTTCCAAAAGTAATGGAGACTGTAAACACTCCACAAACATGGAAGTGTGCAGGCCTCAAGACATCTGGGAAACTGTCTTTGAGATTGTACACTTGAAATATATGTTGTTTTCAGGAGCTTTAGCTTCCTTTGTAGTGAGATCATCAAACCTGTGTATGCATCTATGTTACATGGAGGACATGGTTTCTTATTTTCCAATGAACATGAGGCAGCAGTGCTGAATTCTCTCTTTGTGGGTAAGCTGTGGCCACTGGGGTCTAAGAATCTTTCCGTGTAGACTGTGAAGCCATTTGGTCATTCTCCAATTTTGTTGTGTTTCTTGTTGCTGCACTGGGAGTTTGGTATTTGCTTCACAAAATACAAGGAGTTCAACTGGAACACAGTGCTGGAGGGAGTTCTGTCACGTGTGGTGGGTAAGGGTCTGATGGAGAATGCACCAATCAGGCTTCTATGCCACATTGCTTGCCCCCTTGACCGTAGCAACTTGATTCTGAACATTGCCCTGAAAACTCTCCATCTAACAAGATGGCTTAATATACAAAAGTCTGCTGGCTGCACCATGTCAATCACAAGCATTTGGAAGCCGAAGTAAGATCCACATGACCCCACCACAGATGTTTTATCACACAACTGCACACCACAGCTCTGGGCCCACTACTCAGCAGGCTCCACCATACTGGCAGCTCTGTTCTACACCATTTTCATGAAACCCAGTCAAGGAAGGCACTGTCTGGTACACTCTTGATCAGCAACAGGACATCCAAAGGTTCTCCACTGCCACCTGGTCATGGAAATTTCAAAAATTTCATGGTATTTATCTAGAAATTTTTCAAGGATGAAGTTGGAGAAACTGTGGGTTTCAATTTATTCAGGAACCATTAAATTTTTAGGAAGCACATTTCAAGGAAACCTCTGGAGAATTCTCAGAGGCAAGGCTTCCCAAAGTGTGGCCAAAAGGCCACATGAAGCCAGGCCCATTGAGGTCTACAATGTGAGGTCCATGTGTGTTTTGACTGTCAACAATGGCTGCCAAGTCTTTCATAATAAAATCATGTGATGTCCTGGCTGAGATTGACAGTGCTTGGTGAAGAGCCACCCCAGGCTTAGATCTCAGTTTCCAATGGCGACTCTCATGCATGGCCGCCTAAAATCCCAACACAATTAATGGCAATACTTCTCTGAGGTCAGTTCCAGAACTCAGTCTTTAAGGGGCATCACACCAGAATTCCAGCCCAGGTGGACCCAGGATTCTCTTCCAACCACCAACAAATGACCACAATTAAAACCAAAACACTCCCACATGGCCCTCATCTTCTTCAACATAGACACTCTGAATAACCTCTGGCTAGAGGTTTTCATGACGGGCGCAGCCCAAGACAGTGTACAAAATAAGCTCCCTTGCCCCTCATTTGCCTAAAGTCAGGGTGGCCTGAACACCCTTCCTGTGAACCAAGAGTGATCAAATAGCCCTTCTTTAATACTGCTCTGCTTCTCCAGTTTGAGGCCAACTGACTATCTGATATAGATTCTTTATGTGAATTGGTGTCCTGAGAAAACCCAAGCACCTATTGGCTAGCCTCTGCCGAGCTTTGAAGAACTGGTTTGACCCAACGGATCCCTATTCTCACTTAATGGAGGTCAGGAAGCTTACAGAGGAAGGCGAGAGACTTCATCCACAATGACTGCTCTTTTGGCCATTTTGGTTTTGGATGCACACTTGGAAACTTTCTTTAGATCCATCAGGTGCTGAGAATCTAAGCCACTGCCTCACACAGGGCAAAGAGGCTGATTCAGCCACATCCATTTCCAAAGAAATTAAGCAAAGAGCCACAGGTGACGCCCATCCTTTTCCATTTGAAAATTGATTTCTTCAGGTTTCACACAGGGGTGGCCTGAGGCAAACACCTTCCTGACATTCAGGACAACAGAACAAAAGTCCAAAGTATTGTTTCTCCACTGAGACTTTAGTGGTTGCACTGATATTTGAGTTTTCTGAGATGCTCTCATTCCCTTCAGCTATCCAGTACATGATCATGTCACAGAGTTTGGAGGTGGTACATATCTTGGAAATAATACCATGAGGCTATTCTGGAGAGTGGCCAGTATTCAGGAAGAAAAGAGGAACTTAGGAAGATAATAGGTGTTGCCCATCCATAAGGCAAGCAGCTCTTGATTCTTTAATTTGGCAAGATGAATGCGGGGAAGCTTTCTACTAGACAGGACACAACCATGGATGCATTCGCTTTTCAAATGTCTACAAAAACAGATTCAGTGGGATACACAGACATAGAAACACTCGCATTGTCAAACGACTTTCTAGAAACATTCCAGTCCAAACAAACAAACCGCCTTTCCTACCTATTCTCAGAACATGAGACAAAACCACAAACTCACACCGACACCCACAATGGAACCTCCTTCCCCCAAGTATGTCTGTGAGTATCCTGAGTTTCCTCTGATTTTTGGGCCATACTATGTTCCACCAAAATGGCCTGTCCTATCTCAGAACTGGTCTTCTTTGCCAACTCTGTGAAGTTGTCAGGAGCCATGGTTGAGCCACTATCTGCTTTCTCAGAAAAGGCCCCTCTTCAGAGCTCTCCTGGCATTTGGCCATTCTCACTTCAGTAGGTACTAAGAAAGACTGACTCTGTCCTTGGTAAATCCAAACAAGTGAGACCACTGGAACTGGGACTGGGACTGGCTCTGGGTGCCTGGCTTCCTGGATCCCGAGTTCAGAGAGTTCCATCACCAAGGAAGTGTGATAGGTCACTTCCTTCACAAACTGAATGAGGTCACTGCGTTGGCAACCACTTTGTCCTAACAGTTGCTTCCAAGGGTTCCATGAGATGGAGGCTGCCCATACTTCCTGTGACACTTTCACAAGATAGAATGGTATATCAACCATAGGCACCCGGGAACAGCTCTCCACACAGGCCTGGTTTGGTCGATTTAATCTACATTAAGAAGAGAGAGGCTTTTAGACACATCCCTTCATTTTGACCAGGTTGTTTTACATGGAAGTTGACTTTTGCTCTCTCAGGTCTTTCATAGGTGTCTACATCTTCTTCAGGGATCATTTCTGCATGGAACTTTGAGGTTCTCAGCAAGTGGAAGATCCCCTATATTTCTGTATTGTAAGACCAACAATATCCTTGTTCTTCTGTTAAGTTAGATTGAGGAAATATTGCATGTTTAAGGGTAATAACAGGTTCGATTTGGTTTAGGAATCATTCTGTGGGATGAATTAAGGTATTGGGAACCTGCGATATTTACAAGAATATACTGGTGAAATATAAGTATGAAAACAGAAATCTAGGTAATATTTGAAGTCCAGAAGGGCATTGGGTGGCCTGAACACCCTTCCTTTGATTCAGGAGTGATCAAATAGCCCTGCCGCTAATACTGCACTGCTTCTCCAAATTGAGGCTTACTGACTGTCAGGTATAGATTCTTTATATGATTTGGAGACATGAGAAAACCCAAGCACCTATTGTCTCATGCCACAGCAAATGGTTTATTGGGGTCCAGCATGCTGGGGCTCAAAGCTCACTTCAGAGGAGCAAAGAACAAAGAGCCCCGAGAACAACTTGAGAAGATATTATATACAATCTTTAGAGAGTGCAGGGACTTTATATACATCATAGCCTCCTTTAGCAAATCAACATATGTGGTAAGCCATTGTTGTAGATTGTGGCTGCCATTAGAAGATGGCGCTGGCTTCCACTGTGGCCTGTAGTAAACAACTCCTTTTATGGAGAGATGGCACGCTATCCCTTGCTACCCTATGAGAAAGATCCACGTGGTGGCTTAAGATTGGTATGTGGGAGGTTTTATTATACTGTGCTTGGGCGCTCGGGAGGAGGGGGGTCACTAGAAGATACTTTAATCAAGGCCTGAATAAACTGCTGAAAGAAGATTTCTGAGTTGCGTCTTCCCTGCGGGCAAGGGGTCGCGACAAGTGGTGCCGAGACCCGGGAACCAGAACTTTCAGTAGTCAGGTGTGGTGCACCGGTTAGTCTCAGGTAAGTGGGATCCACGATCAAAGCGGGGATTAGTCCCAGGTAAGTGGGATCCGCGATCAAAGCGGGGCAGCTCCTCTGTAAAGCAAGAGAGAGCGTTACATTTTATTGCAGCTGCACTGTGTACTTTCACTTTTGTTTTTTGTGTGTCTTTTGTTGTGTCATGGGTGCCACATCTTCAAGTCCGCTTCTAATGGTCCTACATGGCCTGTTACATTCCAAGGGACTAGAAGTGAAAACGTAGTACTTTACAGAGATTTTTACGGAAGACAGATATTGCTGCACCGTGGTTTGCGTTTTCGGGCAGCCTTACTATACCTAGCTGGGACAAATTAGGGAAAGATCTAGATTTCGCTCGTGAACAAGGCACCTTAGAGGGTGGTGTTATACCACTTTGTAAGTTAGTTAGAGGATGTATAGTAGATAGTAAATGCCAGGAAGCTGTGAGTGAGGGTCAAGCTGTTCTTGAGCAACTACATGAGGAAAAGTCTGAAGGATCACATAGTGAAGTGGCAGAGAGCATTGGGAGTAAGAGTAGTGAGAAGGCAAAAGAGCCTGAAACTAAAAATAGGAGAAGGCTCTACCCAGACTTGGCTGAATTAAAAACGCCTGCGAACACAAGCGGCTCAGAGAGTTCTGAGGACCTTGATATATCCTACAACAACTACGCAAGATAAAAATGAAGAAAAAGAATCAAGGGATACAGGGCACGCAGGCCTACTGTAAAAAGGGGACGGGATCCAATATTGGTCAACAACACTCTGAGGAGGAGGAGGTAGAATATCTCGAAAAAGATATGGTGCCGGTTGCCCCACCCCCGTATGTCGGGGGGAGCCAAAATTCCGGGAGATCTTATCATGAGCAAGTTTGGAGGACAGTTAATACAGATATGGGACTTGCATACCCTGTATTTCAGGACAATAACAGGGGAAGATATCATGAGCCTTTAGACTTTAAGATAATTAAAACCTTGGCGGAATCTGTCCGCACTTATGGCGTGGATGCCGCTTTCACCCTTACTCTGGTGGAGGGACTTGCTAGATTTTGTATGACTCCTTCAGATTGGGCTAATCTAGTCTGCGCTTGTTTCTCCCCAGGGAAATTTTGGATTGGAGAGCATTTATGCTAGAGGGTGCAGTAGAGCAAGCTGCTCAAAATCATGCAGCGAGACGCCCTGCCTAGGATAAGGATATGCTTTTGGGACAAGGCAAGTTTGCTAATCAACAAACAGGATACCCCCCTGAACATTCACGCCTTGTCAAGATCACTCTTGGGAGAAACATCAGGTCTCTAAGGGTTTCTCACTTTCCCCCTCTCATAAAAGATACTTATATAATTCTTCCAACTGTAATTCCTCTATAGGAACAGGTTGGTCTTGGTTTCAATGGTTAATTTCCAATGAAAAGGGAGCCACAGCTGATATCTCCACTTTGGCTCAATTACGAGGAGTCAAAAGCTGGTTGTTTAATGTTTCTGGTAGTATCCAAGACTCGGATCGAGGTAGGAGACTTGGAAATATTTCACATAACTCACAATTAAGTAATGCTACGTTATCCTCTCCAGCAGTCTGTCTCCAATCTCCATTCCTGTTTCTTTTGGCTAATGATACATCACAGGGGATGCTTAATTGTTCTAATGTTACCTGTTATTTAACTGAGTGTTGGAATGGCTCTTGGACTGTGGCAGTGATTATGAAAATTCCAACCTTTGTCCCGATCCCAGTTACTGTGGATCCGGAATCTTTTCCTATTGTTGAACTGATTAGAGCCCGTAAAGATTTTGTTATTATGGCAGTTATAGTGACAGCTGTGGCGGTATCTGCTGCTGCAGCAGTTACAGCTGGAGTAGCCATGGCCAGCCAAGTACAAACTGCTGCCACTCTTAATGAGGTTATTCAACAAACATCCACCATACGTAAATCTCAAAGTAGAATTAATCAACACATTTTATCTGGGATTCTGGCTGCTAATCAAAGGATAAATCTGCTTCAAGATCAAGTTGAGAAATTGTCTGATCTAGTATATTTAGGTTGTGTTGATCAACGTGCACATTTATGTATAACCTCTGTCACATTTAATGATTCCAGGAATGCCTCCCACATCATCGGGAAATATTTATCCGGAACCTGGTCCATTGAAGCAGAAAACTTACTCCAATCTCAGCTAACTCAAATTGCTGTTTTGAATAGTACCTGTGTCGAACCAGTGACTTTGAGTCAATTCACCAGTTGGCTATCTTCTGCCTTTTCCTTCTTTAAGGAGTGGGTGGGAGTGGGCATTTTGGGGGCAATGTGTTGCTTCGGAATTATACTTTTTTTGTGGCTTCTCTGTCTCCTTAAAACTCGCCATACACAGGAGAAGGCTATGATTGTATAGGCTCTTGCGGCCTTGGAAAATGGCATGTCTCCGCAAATCTGCCTTGCGCATCTTAAACAGTGATTTTCTGGGCATGGCCATTGCACCCCAAGTTAATTTCACAGTGCACTGGGATTGGCATGTCCTCTTTCTTATTCTCCCCCAGTACTGAATAGCCCTTGCACTCTGCAGGTCTTGTTACCATTGCACGAAGATGGGTTTTAGGACTGGTCTTTCTTCTCGGCTACAGACTCTTTACTTTCCTCTGGGGCTTAGGGATTGTGTTGCCAACTAAAAATTTGTTATTGTTACCAGGCTACCTGTGTTGCCCTACTTCTCGCCGTCGTCAAGATGCAGGATGCGAGGCAAAGCACTGCACTTGAGTGATCCCTCAACGGACCTCAAGGAAAGCATGTCCTATTGCATGTGGGTTTGACGTCCACGCCCCCGCCCTACGAAAAAAGGCGTCGGCTGATATGGGGTCAGGTCTGGGGAAGGCGCCTCCTTAGGACTGAACCATACATTGCAGCCGCTTCTGCACAGTGGGATAGGACCTCTACTTTCGCCTGCATTGTTTTATAAAATAGAAGGGGGAACTGTGGTAAGCCATTGTTGTAGATTGTGGCCACCATTAGAAGATGGCGCCGGCTTCCACTGTGGCCTGTAGTAAGCAACTCCTTTTATGGAGAGTTGGCACGCTATCCCTTGCTACCCTATGAGAAAGATCCACGTGGCGGCTTCAGATTGGTACGTGGGAGGCTTTATTAGACTGTGCTTGGGCGCTCGGGAGGAGGGGGGTCACTAGAAGATACTTTAATCAAGGCCTGAATAAACTGCTGAAAGAAGATTTCTGATTTGCGTCTTCCTTGCGGGCAAGGGGTCGCGACAATCATATACTGTGGGAAAATCAAATAACAACTGTAAAACATGATTAGCACATTCATGTGCGGGAACAGTTCGGGCAGGGGGTGATTGGTCAGCCCTGAGAAGGGGTATACATTTAAACTGATTGGTTGAAGCCCTGAGATGTATACGTGCTGACATGCACGGTTTCTGGGAAGGGGTTGTTAAGTAACTAGGTGGTCAGGGAAGATTTCAACACATCTAACGGGCAGTTCCGGGAATTGTCTTCACTGACACAGGAATTTCAGGTTCTGAGCACAGCTTGTAAACTTTACAAAACCTGTTTCTTTACGTTTCAATTTCAATTTCATTAATTCTTTCATTTCTCACTCCTTTTTCTGCCTACTTTTAATCTTAAAAGTAATGAATCATAATTATTGTGGGGTCTCACATTCTATTTCTGCCAGTGAAGTGTATTTCTGTCTGATTACCATGAGTTTTACCTGCCCAATCTGAGCCTGGAGAAAGAAAACTATGTAGTTAAGCAAACGAGGTCCCACAGTTATCAACACCATAAGCATGATCAGGGGTCCAGCTAAGGCTGATAGGAGTGTAGTTAACCAGGGGGACTGGGTATATCATGACTCAAACCACACTTGTTGAATCTCCCTTTCTCTCTGGTGCTCTACAAGGAATTTTCTCAATTTACTCATGGATTATTTTACAACTCCAGTATGGTCAGCAAAAAAACAGCATTTTTCTCTCAGTACAGCACAGAGGCCCCCCTCCCTCATGAAATGGAGGTCTAATCCTCGACTGTTCTGTAAAACAACTTTAGAGAGAGAGGTTAAGGATTCCTGCAAAAGTGTGATGGAGGTCTTGGTATTATTGCTGTTTCTAAGACCTTGATTTATTGCTGTTTCTAATCAGGCCATTTGTGGTGACCCATGGATCATATCAGCTGTTCCTGTACCCACTCCTGCAGCAGCTCCTAGCCCCAATAGGATGGCTAGAGTAAGGGACACTGGCTCCCGGCAAAATCGGGTTGGTTGTCCCCCTAGTAGACCTTCAAAGGATTCTGCATCATGATAGAGCACCCTGGGGAGTATCTGCACCATTATACAATAATGTACAGAGCTGTCAAATACCTGGGCTGAAATGCAAGGAGTTCTGACTGTGTGGAGTTCAGTACCATAAAGGTTCCTTTAATTAGTTCCCAGGGGGAGGAGTCAGCTGTACTCTGGACTGGGGAAGTAGGCAAAGATGGAAACTGCGAAGAATGAGATGGTAGAGGGGTTTTGGTAGGCATGGGAGGTTGAGGAGGCTTAATTCCTGACTTGAGGGGATTGGGCCCTATTGCTATGGGATTTTCTTCCTTTTTAAGCCGGATGGTGAACCAGAGACCAAAGTCATAACCAGGGCCATTAATATAGAATCGCATTCCCCAAGTATTTCCCATAGGCCATGTTGTTCTGAGGTAGTCCCTTCCTTTGGAAGTGAAAGTTATATTGAGGGGGTAACATAGACTATTTTTTCCACAGCAAGTTTTTGACACCACTTGGATAGCGGCACATTTCTTGGGATCAATCCAGATGTCATTTCATCCTACCCAAATCATACTGTCTGGGGAGTTTGCGTTTCACAATGTAGGTCCCGTGTGTTCACAACCCCAAGATCTACAATAAAAGTCACTGGGTCCTCCACAGGTTTGGGCCTGTTTGTGACTTCAGAAATCAGCTGGGCACACTTAATACACAAGACTGGCTAGTTTACACCTGAGCTGGGGGAGATGACATCAATAATTCATGGGGTAAGTTGGTCTATGTTGCCCTGGTTTGGGTTTGAGTGGCATCTGTGTGGGGTCCACTATGTCAGGGAGATCCCAGTCAGAGAGGCCTATGGCAAGCTGACAAATATCCGGGTGGAGAGATGGCCACCAAGTCCATAAGGGGGCTGTATGTGAAATAGACCACACTACTTGCCCAGTAGGATTTATAAAACTTGCCATTGTTGCTGAACAGGCTGATGGGGATTAGGACTGCTGGTGGTCAGGGGAAGAATCCATAGCCCTACCCACACCACGGACATGCAACTTGAGAGGGTTACCAGTCTGTTCCAGTTTCCAGCCAGAGTCTGGAGAGGGCGCAGGATTGAGATGGGAGGTATGGATCCAGGAAGAGATCCCATCCACTTTCACCACTGTAGGTGTTATAAGCAGCACCTGGTATGGTCCTTTCCAGCAGGGTTCCAGGGATGACACCTGACACTGTCTCATGTAGACGAAGTCTCCCACTTGATATCAATGTGGAGTTCCCTCGTCTCCAGGATGATAAGCAGTGGCCAACTGTTTTCACAGGTATCGCTGGGTGCTGGGTTTGTTCAAGGGCTTTAAGTCTGTCTAGCAAGGGGGTGTTGAAGGAATCATTAATCTCAGAGTTGGGGTTAGATCCCTTAATGGAGGAGGGGCACCGTAGAGAATTTCATAAGGGGTGAGGTTACACAAAGTGGCAGAGGGGTATTTCTTGCACGAAAAAGTGCATGAGGGAGGAGCATAGTCCAATTTTTTATGCCGGTCTCCAAGATTAATTTCGTTAAGTCTCTTTGATGGTTCTATTCATCGTTTCCATATGTCCTGAGCTCTGGGGTCTATAAGCACAATAAAACTTCCAATTAATCCCCAGGGTCCTGGAAAATCCCTGACTTACCTTGGCCATGGATGCCGGTCCGTTATCAGACCCTATTACCTTAGGCAGGCCGAACCTTGGAAAACTGTCTTCTAGGATCTTTTTCACCACCATCTGAGCTGTTTCTTTCTTCATGGGGAAGGCTTTGACCCATCCTGAAAAAGTATCTACAAAGACTAGGAGATATTTAAGTCCATACCTTGCTGGCTTAATTTGAGTAAAGTCCCACTTCCCAGAATTGTCCTGGTCTGGTTCCTCGTATGCGCATCCCTGCAGGACTCTTGGATGGGAAAGTATTAACTAATTGGAAGACTTGAAAAGCTCTAGTCACCAGCTCAGCTATTTTTTTCCTCTGTGAGTCAGTCAATAATAAGTCCTTTATTCGGTCCTTTAAGAGTGCTTATAACTTCTTTGAGCCTAAGTGGTTGAGCTGGTGTACATCTTTGACATAAAGGTGGGCTTTTTGAAATTGTAAACTTGGCTCTGTAGGGTCCCAGAGTTCTCTATCTGTCTCCTCAGATGATAAGTTGCCTGAATGTTCCAGGGCGGCCAAGTCTCCTGATTTTTGTTCCCCCCGGTGTGAAAAAAGTTAACAGAGTCACTCCGTTTAGGGCTGCCAATTAAGCTTCCTCATCTGCCCTTCTGTTTCCAACTGCCACGGGATTGTTTCTCTTCTCGTGCCCTGGACAGTGCACTATAGCTAGTTCCTTATGGCCCTGCACTGCTGAGCGAAGGTGGAGGATCTCATCTTTATTCTTTATTTCTTTCCCGGCAGAGGTTAATAGCCCCCATTGTTGGTAAATAGTCCCGTGCATATGAACAGTGGCAAATGCATAGTGCTAACAGTTTATATGGTGGCCCTTTTGCCTGTTGCTAGTTCCAATGCTTTCATAAGGGCAATCAGTTCTGCTTTTTGGACTGATGTCCCTTCTGGGAGACCAGAGTATCAGATGAAATTAGTTTTGCTAACTGCTGCTGCTCCAGCCCGCTGCTTACCATCTTGGAGGAAGCTGCTGCCATCCGTAAACCATACGACTTCAGGGCGAGGCAGTGGCTGATCCTTCAAGTCTTGTTGTATACTGGTTTCCTTGCCAGTATGTGTTGACACTCATGAGTGACGGGTCCTGATGATTCTTCTGGCAGTAGTGTAGCTGGGTTGAGTGGAGCAGGGGGTCCCAGCGTTATTCTGTCTTTGTCAAGCAAGAGGCTCTGGTAGTGGTTTATTCTGAAGTTTGATAGCCACCTCTCTGGAGGCTAACAGATCATGCTCTCCAGGGCATGGGGGGATATAATGGTTAGCTTCTGTCCCAACGTTAATTAATGAGCATCTTTTATTAGAAGGGCTGCCGCTGCTATAGCACTTAAGCAATGGGGGCACCCGCTAGCCACTGGGTCCAGTTTTTTGGATAAATACGCTACCGGCTTTTTCCAAGGTCCAAAAGACTGAGTGAGCACTCCCCGTGCTATTCCTTTCTTTTCCTCGATGTAGAGAGTGAAGGGTTTTCTACATCTGGGAGTGCTAAGGCCGGAGCAGATAGCAGCATCTTTTTTTGACATTATCAAAAGCTTGTTGGTGCTCAGGGGTCCATTGGAAGTGGGCATCCCCCTTTATCAGCGGGTATAAAGGGGCAGCCAAAGATGTTAACCCAGGAGTCCATAACCTGCAAAAGCTGGCAGTCCCAAGAAACTCTCTGAGTTTTCTCTTATTAGATTGGGGCAGTATCTGCACAACAGTTTTTTTTCTGGGCTCAGGGAGCCATCGTTTGCCACCCCTGAGAGAATAACCCAGGAAGATTACTTCTTGCTGACAAATTTGGGCCTTTTGGCAGAAGCCTTATATCCAAGCCGAGCAAGCTCGAATAATAGTGCTTGGGTCCCAGACTCATAGGTCTCCTTGGTGTCGGCTGCCAGTAGAAGATCATCCACTATTGGAGTAGGGTGACTTCGGGGTGTGCAGTTTTGAAGTCATTGATGTCTCTGTGGAGGGCTTCATCAAAGAGAATGGGGGATTTTTTGAACCCCTGTGGGAGTCTAGTCCAGGTTAGTTGGCCAGATGTTCCAGGTTCTGGGTCTATCCACTCTAAAGCTAACAGCAACTGACAGTACTTATGTAGAGGCGAGCAGAAGTAAGCATCTTTTAAGTCCAGCACAGTGTACCATTTCCGCTACGGATTCAGAGTGCTAAGCAAATTATATGGATTGGGTACTGTGGGGTGAATGTCCTGCACTCTGTTGTTGATCTCTCTTAGGTCTTGAACAGGACGGTAGTCCCCAGTTCCTGGCTTTCTTACTGGTACCGGGGGGTGTTCCAGGCTGATTGACAGGGCCTTAGGACCCCAAGAGCCAGGTATTTATGAATATGGGGCCTTATCCCATCCTTAGCTTCTTTGCTTAGAGGATATTGTTTAACACTAATTGGAGACGAAGAGGCTTTTAATTCTACTACTATTGGAGGTTGTTGATGGCTAGACCTAACCCAGCAGTTTCTGCCCAGGCATTAGGATAATCTTTTATCCATTTATGGGGTAGTTTGCCTGTTTGATTAGTCCTATGGGGCGCAAAGAGTTGATGTTCATCTTCTACGGACATAGTCAAAGATGTGACTATGGGAGTTTATACTGAACGCTATAGAACCTCCACTTGGGGACCATTAGGTTTAAAGGTTATTCTAGTCCGGAGTTTGGTAAGCAGATTCCTGCCCATCAATGGGGCCGGGCATTCTGGAATTACTAGGAAACAGTGGTGGACTTTTCCCTTTCCGAGGTCCATGTTCATCTTAGTTGTCCAAGCCCGATATCTACTGCCATTAGCCCCTTGAACTAGGGACCATTTAATTGATAGGGGGGCCAGTGAAGTCTTAAGGGCTGAGTATACTGCTCCTGTAATCACTTCAAAGTTCACTGTGTTCCCCTCAACTTCAAATGTTACTATGAGCTGGGGAAGGGGATCTGAGCCCCGAATTTTCTAGTCCTCTTCTAGAGTCAGCACGGCGGGCTGGCGTGGCTGCTTCTTTTGGGGGCACTCTTTGGCCCAGTGTTCTTTTTTATTACAGTGGGCACATTGATTTGAGGCCAGGGGCAGCCTTTGGCGTGGGCCCAGGTAACCCTTTATGTATCCCTGCTTTTTAACTTCTGGCCTATTTGCTGCTGTGACCCGAACCTTAGGCAATGCTTTACTCTGCCATTTGCTTCTTTCCTCCTTCTTTTGTTCCCTTTCCTTCTCTCTCTCCTCTATTCCCTTTCCTCCTCAGTTTCTCTCTTATAATATGCTTTCTCAGCTTCTCTGACTAAATCTCTTAAGGTCATATCTTATAATCCATCTAGACGTTGTAACTTTCTTTAATATCTAGGGCAGTCTGCTCGATAAAGGCCATTGCAACAGATGCCTTTTGGTCTTCTGCCTGAGGATCAAAAGGAGTATATTTCCTATAGGCTTCCATAATTCTCTCCAGAAACATAGAAGGAGACTCATTAGGCCCTTGGATAATCTCTCTTACCTTGGACAAATTAGTCGGCCCTCTGGCGGCCGCTCAGAGACCCACTATTAGAGAACAGCGATAAGTGGACAGATGCTACCTACATTTAAAGGTGTTGGGGTCCCAGTTGGGTCGGTTCATGGCCCCGTAGGGATGGAGAGGGAGCATCACAGGGGCTTCCGAGTTTTCTATTATCCATCTCCTGTGGGTTTTTTTAGGTGGCCCAGCTTCCTTCAGGGGAGCAGGGGCTGCTGCTGCTGCGGGGAAGTCCCCTGGAGGGCTTGGGTCTGGCCCAATTGCCTCTAGCGGCGGAGAGGCTGAGTCAGCGGCGGGAGGATCATCTGGAACATGTTGTGGGTTGGGGAGTGAGTGTAGAGGATAAGGAGAGAGAGGAGTGTCCAGTCTTGTGACTCAGAATGGAGGGAAGAGGGGGAGGAGCAGAATGGTGGAATGATAGGATCGTGGGGCAAGGGGTATATGGCTGTTGATTTGGGTGGCCACGTGGCCCCGGTGAAAGACAATATCTCTGACTTTTCGGATTAGAGGGAAGTGGAAGGATTCTTCTGGGGGCCATCCGACTCCTAGGATGGGCCATTCTGAAGCACAGAGAGTCTGCCAGGTCCGGCATTTTACTGAAAAAGAAAGATTTTTGGTACTTGAGCGGACATCAGTCCAATGATCAAGGTTAAGGGACAGAGGCATGGAAGTGCTTTGTCCCATAATGTCCCATAATGGGAGTTACTCAAACAGGGACAATGAATACACAAACATGACACAGACAAAGACAAACAGTAAACGTTTAACATGAGTCCAAGACAAAGATTAGAACTGAGTAACTGGCAAAACATGATGGGTTAGACAATAAAGACAGACAGTAAACTCAACATGAGTTCCTGACAATGAACAAAACTGAGTAGCCAGCAAAACCTGATGGGCTGGAAAACCGAATCGTGAAGCAAAAAATAACCGAGTTGAGGAAACTACTAATCCTCTATTTCCCGAGTCCTCTGGAGTGTCCCCCCGGGACGTGGCCTGTGGCTCTGTGACACATCTGTCAGCCACCGTCGCAGAGAGCTAATGTTCTTCACCGACAGCCATTTTGCCAAGCCCTAACCTGAAACCTGAAACCAGAAAGAGGCACCTTACTTACTCTGAAAGGAGTCCGTTGGGGTCTTTTTTTCGTCACTGCTGGATTTCTCAGCTAGGGCCTCCAGATGAAAAGGTGGGCCGAACGTCGGAGGAAAAGACCACCAAGAGAATTTCTCATGAAACAGCAAAGGGTTTATTGGGGGTCCAGCATGCTGGGGCTCAGAGCTCACTTCAGAGGAGCAAGGAACAAAGAGCCCCGAGAACAACATGAGCAGATTTTATATACATTCTTTAGAGAGGGCAGGGACTTAACATACATCATAGCTTCCTTTAGCAAATCACCGTATACCGTGGGAAAATCAAATAACAACTTTAAAACATGATTTGCACATTCATTGGTGGGAATAGTTCAGGCAGGGTGTTATTGGTTAGCCCTGAGAAGGGGTATACATTTAAAATGATTGGTTGAAGCCCTGAGATGTATATGTGCTGAGCTGCACGGTTTTTGAGAAGAGGTTGTTAAGTAACTAGGTGGTCAGGGAAGATTTCAACACACATCTAAAGGGCAGTTCCAGGAATTATCTTAACTGCCACAGGAATTTCAGGCTCTGAGTGCAGCCTGGATACTTTACAGAACCTGGTTCTTTACGTTTCAATTTCAATTTCTTTTATTCTTTCAGAACCTTACAAAGGAAGGCGAGAGACTTCATCAACAATGACTGCAATTTTGGTCATTTTGGTTTTGGAAGCAGACATGGGATTTTTTTTAGATCCTTACGGTGCTGGTAATCAAAGCCACAGCCTCACACAGGGCCAAGAGGCTGATTAAGACATATCCCATTCCAAAGCAATTACTTCTCTGAGGTCAGTTACAGAACTCAGTCTCTGAGGGGAATCACATCAGAGTTCAAGCCCAGGTGGACCCAGTCATCTCTTCCAAACTCCACACAAATGACCACAATTAAAACCAAAACACTCCCCCAAGGCCCTCATCTTCTTCCATATATACATTCATCATAACCTCTGGCTGGATGTTTCCATGAATGTCACAGCCTAAGAGAGTTTCCAAAATAAGGTCTCTTTCCCTTCATTTGCCTAACCACAGGGTAGCCTGGACACCCTTTCTGTGAACCAGGATTGATCACATAGGTCTGCCGTTAATACTGCTCTGCTTCTCCAATTGGAGGCCTACTGACCGTCAGGTATAGTTTCTTCATGTGATTTGGAGTCATGAGAAAACCCAATCATCTCTGCAGGGCTTGAAAGAACTCATTTGTCCCAAAGGATCCCTATTCTCACTTGATGGAGGTCAGGAACCTAAAAGAGGAAGGTGAGAGACTTCATACACCATGACTGATCTTTTTTGCATTTTGATTTTGGATGCACACATTGGATTTTTCTTTAGATCCAACTGGTGCTGAGAATCTAAGCCACTACCTCACACAGGGCAAAGAGGCAGATTCAGAGACATCCCTTTACAAAGCATTTAAGCAAAGAGCCACAGGTGATGCCCATTCATTACCATTTGAAAACAGTTTTCTTCAGGATTCACAAAGGGCTGGCCTGAGGCAAAGACCTTCCTGATATTCATGGCAACAGGCAAATAGGTTAGCAAAAGGCCCAAAGCAGGGTTTCTCCACTGAGACTTTCCTGGTCACACTGATATCTGAGTTTTCTGAGATGCTCGCATTCCCTTCAGCTATCCAGTACATGGCCATGTCACAGAGCTTGGAGATCGTACATATCTTGGACACAAAACCATGAGCCTATTCTGGAGAGTGGCCAGAATTCAGGAAGAAAACAGGATCTTGGGAAGATAGTAGGTGTTGCCCATCAATAATGAAACCTGCAATCCATTCCTAAAATGGGCAGGATGAATGCTGGGAAGCTTTCTACTAGACAGGACACATCCATTGATGAATTCTTATTTCTAATGTTTTCAACCACGGACACAGTGAGATACACAGACATAGAAACACTCACCTTGTCAAACGACTTTCTAGAAACAGTCCACTCCTAACCAAACATACTGACTTTCCTACCTATTCTGAGAACATGAGACATATCCACAAACTCACACCCACATTCACAAAGGCCCCTCCTTCCCCCAAGTGAGTCTGTGACTTTCCAGAGTGTCCTCTGACTGGTGGACCATACTATGTTCCCCCGAAATGGCCTGTCCTGTCTCAGATCCGGTCTCCCTGTCCAACTCTGTGAAGTTGTCAGGAGCCTGGGCTGACCACTACCTGCTTTCTCCGGAAAGGCCCGTCTTCAGAGATCTACTTGCATTTGGCCATCCTCAAATCATTAGGTATCAAGAAAGACAGACTTTGTCCTTGGTAAATCCAAACAAGTGAGCCAACTGGGACTGGGACTGGGACTGGCTCTGTGTGCCTGGCTTCCTGGATAACAAGTTCAGGGAGTTCCATCACCAAAGATGTGACTTAGGTCAATTCCTTCAGGAACGGAATGAGGTCACTGCCTTGGCAACCACTTTGTCCTAACAGTGGCTTCCAAGGGTTCCTTGAGATAGTGGCTGCCCCTACTTCCTGTGGCACTTTCACAAGTTAGAATGGTATATAAACCATAGGGACCGAGGAGAAGCTCTCCACACAGGGCTGGTTTGGTCCATCTTCTTTATATTAAGAAGAGAGAGGCTGATTCAGACACATCGTTTCATCCTGACCAGGTTGTTTGCAATGGAAGATGACTTTTGCTCTCTCAGGTCCTTTATATCTGCCTACATCTTCTCCTGGGATCATTTCTGCCTCAACCTTTGAGGTTCTCAGCAATTGGAAGATCACCTACATGCCTGTATTGTAAGACCAACTCTGTCTATGCTCTTCTGTAAAGTTAGATTGAGAGAACAGTGTATGGTTAGGGTTAATAACATATTCTATTTGGGTTAGGCATCATTCTGCGGAATGAATAATGGTATTGGGAACCTGCAATATTCACAAGAATATATCGGTGAAATATAAGTATGAAACCAGAAAATCTAGGTACGATTTGAAGCCCTGAAGGGCATTGGGCCCTTTAGTGGGATACTTAGCTTTGAATTATGTTCTGCACAGATGTCTCAGATAAATCGATATGCAATGGCATAGGACCTTGTACCTTGGATGATTGAATGTAGAAGAGAACATCCAGTCAAAAATGAATAGTCCGTAGGATTAGAAAGATAGTCGGTAGGTTTAGTAAAAAGGGTGAGTATAGGAATCAGACCAAAAGTTCATTAGCAATATTGTTTCGTTTAGAGAGTGAATGTAAATATTAGCACATGTGAAAAGTCATTCACAATGATGAACTGGAGAAAATATGTAGGAAAAAGATATCAATAGAGACATTAGAAAATCAGGCAAAGTATAAGGTGAGTGATAGGATTAGACATTTTCAACATGGTTGAAGTTGAATGTATAATCTTAGGAGGAAACAAATATGTAGACACCAATAGGATTGACATTACAGAGCATTAGGCAATCTGGACATGGTTGATTTTAGTATTCCATGCTCACTTTGCATTTTGCTTTGGTGAAAGGTTAATACAATAGGTACTTGTCACTTCCTGTTTTTCTGTATGCTTAACAAAACACTGTTGAAATCTTGAGAACTGTTTGCTAATTTTGTTCCCAGAATGTGCTGTCCCCAACTGCCAAACTGCAGAATGTACTCCCTCACCTGGTTGCATGCAAACCACCCACTCGCCCTGACCCATCAAAAATTTCCTTCCATGCCCTCTCCAAGAAAAGTATATAAGCTCTCTTTAAGCTGTTCTCAGGGCTCTCTACTCTTTTCATGTGAGCTCTTAGCCCCAGCATGCTGGTCCCCCAATAAACCGTTTGCTGTAGCTGAGTGAAAATGGTATACTCTTCTGGAATTAAAAGATGCTTTCTTTTGCTTGACTCTGCATAAAGATAGTCAGTTTCTGTTTGCTTTCGACTGGGTAGACCCAGAAACTGGAACGTCTGGTCAACTAACTTGGACTAAACACCCACAGGGGTTCAAAAATTCCCCCACTCTCTTTGATTCAGCCCTCCACAGAAATCTCAACAACTTCAGAACTACGCACCCCAAAGTCACTCTGCTTCAATATGTGGATGTCCTGCTACTGGCTGCCAACACCAAGTAAAACTGTGAGTCTGGGACCCAAGCACAATTATCTGAAATTGCTGAACTCGGGTATAGAGCTTCGGCCAAAAAGGCCCAAATTTGCCAGCAAGAAGTAATCTTCCTGGGGTATTCCATTAGGGGCGGTAAATGATGGCTCACTGAGCCCAGAAAACAAACTGTTGTGCAGATACCACTGCCATCTAACAGGGGACAACACAGAGAGTTTCTTGGGACTGCTGGCTTTTGCAGGTTATGGATACCTGGGTTTGTGTTCTTTGCGGCTCCTTTATTCCCTCTGTTAAATGAGGATGCCAAATTCCAATGGACCCTTTAGCACCAGCAAGCTTTTTATAACATTTAAAACACTGACACTGAACTCCTCAACTTCACTGAGCCCAGCCTGCAATTTCAGAAAGCCCTACACTACATTAAAAATGTACATCAACTTACTCACCTTGGTTCAAAGAAACTGCAGGCATTCCTGAAGGATCAGGAACAGAGATTTCAACTAACTCACTCACAGTGAAAGGAAATAACTCACAAAAGCCTGTCGGTTCTGTCAATTGGTTAATGCTTACACTTCCAAGCTTCCTTCAGGAAAGCACCTACGAGGAACCAGACCAGGACAATTCTGGAAAGTGGACTTCACTGAAATTAAGCCAGCAAGGTATGGACTTAAATATCTCTTAGTCTTTGTAAATACAATTTCAGGATGGATTGAATCCTTTCTCACAAAAAAAAAGAAAAAAAAAAAAAAACCGCTGAAACGGTGATCAAGTACATCCTGAAAGATATTTTTCTAAGACACGGCCTGCCTAAGGTAATAGGGTCTGTTAATTGAACGGTGTTCATGGCCCAGGTGAGTCAGAGCTTAGTCAGGACCCTGGGGATTAATTGGAAGTTACATTGTGCATATAGACCCCAGAGCTCAGGACAGGAAAAAAAAAATAAATAGTACCATTAAAGAGACCTAAACGAAATTAAGCTTAGAGACCGGCATAAAAGATTAGAGTATGTTCCTGCCTTATGCACTGTTTCATGCAAGAAATACTTGCTTGACAGACTAAAAGCTCTTGAAAGAACTCAGCAATACCTGTGGAAACAGCTGGCCACTGCCTACCACCCTGGGGACGAGGGGACTCCACATGGATATCAAGTAAGAGACTTCGTCTACATAAGACAACATCAGGTGTCATCCCTGGAACCCGGCTGAAAAGGACCATACCAGGTGCTACTTATAACACCTACAGTGGTATATGTAGATGGAATCACTTGCTGGATCCATGCCTCTCATCTCAAGCCTGCGCCCTCTCCAGACTCTGGCTGGATACTGGAAAAGAGTGGTAACCCTTTCAAATGGTGTATTCACCAGGTGGATAAGGCTATAGATTCTCCCCTTGGCCACAAGTAGTCCTAATGCTCATCAGCCCGTACAGCAGCGATGGCTAATCACAAATCCTACTAGACGAGAAGTATGATCTATCTCGCATACAGCCCCCTTAGGGACCTGGTGGCCATCTCTCCACCCAGATATTTGTCAGCTGGTTATAGGTCGTTCCTATTGGGATATCCCTGAAGAAGAGGATCCCACTAAAATTCCGTTAAATGCCTTCTGTACCATAGATAATGGAAACAAACATTATGGATGTAGGGACACACGAGCCAGATGCAGGTTGGCTAGCCTAGATTACTATGTTTTCCCGGCGGACTATCAAAACCACAAACAGCCATGACTGTGTGGGGCAAAAGCCGACTTCTTCTGTAAGTCATGGGGATGTGAGCATACAGGGGCTGCCTGGTGGAATCCAAACTCCTCATCAAATTCAGTACACAGCATTGACCATATTACCAATTAGACAATCAAAACTGATGGCCCCCAGATGGGTCTCTAGATCCTCAAATTCTGTGTGACCTTTTTAACTTCTGCAAGTGCTCAAAAGGGTGAAAGGAGATTCCCCTATGAGCAGGCCAATTCCCTCCTTCTCTCACATCCTGAACTATGCTTCTCCAATAGATCCTCACCCTCTGCCTTCTGCTCCAGAATCTCTGCTGTCACTCCCACCTCAGCAACCTGATTTCTCCCCTCCAATTTCTAGATCAAAACCCAAACCTCGGTTCTCAGACAATTGTCCCCTTGCTGAGGTAGCAGGTAGTGAGGCACCCCTCCACCAACTCACTCCTCTATTCTTCTGTCAGTGCCCGCACCGGGTCCCACCAGGTCCTCTTACCAGCTATACCAAAGCTCAAACCAGCTGAGGAGAGCCCTCAGAACCCTATCCAAGATGTACTAAAAATGGCTTTCAAAGTTGCTTTGTCATCACTGAAAACAGGTTACTAAGAATTTAAAGTCCCTCAGAGACTTTTTGGGATACTCACTCCCGTCTTCCCCTCTGCTCTACCTGTTCTACTGCTCACGATTTTGTTGCTAGGAAAATCCCAAACCCCTTTCTCATTATTCTTTTACATCTCTCCTTTCTCATACACAGATCCATGTAGCTGCTCCCCCCCCCGCCTTCCCCATCTTTCCCCTCTGTAAAAGGCCCACAAAAAAGTCTTAACTGACCTTCTCCAAAATTCTTCACCAAGGCTGACTTTAGGACTTTCAGCAAAAGAGTCCCTATAAAAGAGTTCAATGTAGACAAACTTCCTCTTTTCATGTTGCCTGTTCTACTTGGCAACTGGCTGGAAAAATCAGCACTCCTAAGCTAGACAGCCCCTTACTAATTTTTCACAAAATATGTGAACAAGGCCTCTGGCCTTGAGCTGGGGCTTCACAGGGATGGCTACATTTGTAAGATAAAGAAGTTACCAACTGGACCCCATGGTAACAGCTGGCAGGGAGAAAACAAAAAAGAGAAGAAAAAAGCTCTCCCTCTCCTAGGTGTCCTTAAAAAGTTAACTTGCCCAGAACAGAGGAAAAAAAAAAAAGAAACAAAAACTGCTTTTTGTGGACTTCTGCAGACTGTGAACTTCTGAGCCCCTTCCATTACATATTGGGGACAAAATTCTAAAACTACCTAAACTTGGGGTTCAAGGGATTAATTGATTACAACAGAAGCAATGCTCTGTATATGCGGTTACAACCAAATAGGACTGTTTCTCTGTTTTCGGTGCTATCTTAGGTGCCTTGCCCTGTCCATACCAACAAGAGTATTATTCTATATACTTAAACATTGTTTATGTTTTCATAAAATTGTCAACTGGTGCAATTAATTATGTAACGGTGCAGATGTTTCCCAGAGTGCTCTATCATGATGCAGGTTCATTAAGATCAAATAGCGGGGGGCATACAACCCGGTTCTGCCGGGAATCTGTATTCCTCACTTTAGCCATCCTATTAGGAATAGAAGTTGCTGCAGGGCTGGGCACAGGAACCACTGCAGTAGTCCATGGAACACAACAAATGACCCAATTAGAAGCAGCAGTAGAACAAAGCTTTAAGATATTAAACCTCCATCACAGCCTTACAGGAATCTTTAAAATCTCTCTCTGAAGTTGTTTTACAGAAAAGGCGAGGGTTGGACCTCCTCTTCATGAGAAAAGGGGGCCATTGTGCTGTATTGAGGGAAGAATGTTGTTTTTATTCCGATCATACTGGTTGTAAAATTATCTATGAGTAAATTGAGAAGACACCTTAAAGCGCATCAACGAGAGAGAGAGGCCCCAAAAGGGTGGTTACAGTCTTCGTTCACACAGTCCCCCTGGTAAACTACGCTTTTATCAGCTTTGGCCGGTCCATTAATAATCATCATATTATTGCTAACTCTAGACCCTGTTTGCTCCACCGTGTAGTTTCATTTCTTCAAGTTCAAATTGGACAAGTTAAATTTTGGTAATCAGACAACAATATACCCCACTAGCAGACATAAAATGTGACACCCCTCAATGATCACTTTTATGATTAAACGTAACCAGAAGAAGAAGTGGGGAATGAAAGATTAATAAAATAGGTATTTGTCACTTCCTGTTTTTCTGTATTCTTAACAAAACACTATTGAAATCTTGAGAATTGTTTGGTAATCTTGTTCCCAGAATGTGCTGTCCCCAAATGCCAAACTGCAGAATGTAATCCCTCACTCAGTTGCACACAAACCGTCCATTCGCCCTGAACCACCAATAAACTTCCTTCCCTTCCCTCTCCAAGTTAAGTATGTAAGCTCTGCTTAAGATGTTCTAAGGGCTCTAGGCTCTATTCAAATTAGGTCTGAGCCCCAGCATTCTGGACCCCGAATAAACCCTTTGCTGTTGCATGAGACAGTCTCTTGGTTGTCTCTTCCTCCAATGCTAGAATGACTTTTACATTGGTACAATCATAAGTATGACCTTTGCTTTTTGTGTCCAAAATATTACTTTGATAAAATGAATATATAGATCAGGAGACATGAGTATTTCTTCCACCATTTCTTGCAGCAATATTTGGAAGACATAAAATTAGTATTGGGTGTACAAATAGGTGTACTCTGTGTCTATGAATATAGAGATAATTCATGAGTAGACCATACTGTGAATAAATAATATAACTAGTTCCAACTTTAAATAATGGATCGAATTGATATCTGAAAAAATACAGGAAATCTTATATTGATATACATACATTCATTCCAACGAGTTATACATCTAATAGTAATATTAAGGTTATGGTTTATCATGAAGAATGTGTGAGTTTTGCTTCAAAAGTGATTATGGAAATCAAAAATAATGTGTTTGGAAAGAAGTCTCATGAAAAGACCAGTCAAGAAACATGGAGGAATACATGTTTTCTGAAGCAGGAAGTGATTGAAAGTGAAATAAATGCTTATAAATTTGTGAACTTGTGAATGAAATATACATACTGTAATGTGCATAAACTTAAGAAATAGTAATGTACCAGTGTTGAATTAAAACGAACTCCAAAACACATATCATGTCCCATAAGAATCTACTTGCATTGATGTTAAACTGGGTCAGTTACTGTAGAAATATTAGGAGTTATATGCACCATTCACTGAAGTTAGTTTTCAGTACTAGGAAACAAATATGTATTTCAGGTGAATGAATATTTCTGAGTATAATCTTGTTAAAAGTTGATTATAAATCCACATACATGAACAGAAGTTATTCACTCCAAACCCAACAAACCGCCATTCCTACCTATTCTCAGAACATGAGACAAAATCCGCAAACTCACACCCACACCCTCAAAGTCACCTACTTCCTGCAACTAGGTCTATGACAATCTGGAGTGTCCTCTGACTGGTGGGACACACTATGTTCCCCTGAAATGACCTGTTCTGTCTCAGAACTGATCTCCTTGTCCAACTCTGTGAAGTTGTCAAGAGTCAGCGGTGAGCCACTACCTGCTTTCTCAGGAAAGACCCCTCTTCAGAGCTTTTCTCACATTTGGCCATCCTCACATCAGTAGGTACCAAGAAAGAGTGAATCTGTCCATGCTAAATCCAAACAAGTGAGACCACTGGGACTGGGACTGGGACTGGGACTGGCTCTGGGTGCCTGGCTTCCTGGATCCCATGTTCAGAGAGTTCCATCAACAAGGAAGTGTGGTGAGGTCACTTTCTTCAGAAACTGAATGAGGCCACTACCTTGGCAACCACTTTGTCCTAATAGTTGCTTCCAATGGTCCCATGAGATGGAGGCTGCCCCTACTTCCTGTGACACTTTCACAAGTTAGAATGCAATATCAACCATAGGCACCCGGGAACAGCTCTCCACACAGGCCTGGTTTTGTCCATCTTCTCTACATTAAGAAAAGAGGGGCTTATTCAGACACTACCCTTTATCCTAACCAGGTTTTTGCCATGAATGATGACTTTTGCTCACTCAGGTCCTTCATATCTGCCTACATCTTCTTCAGGGATCATTTATTCATGGACCTTTGAGGTTCTCAGCTGGAGGAAGAACACCTACATTCCTGTATTTTAAGACCAACTCTGTCCCTGCTCTTCTGTAAAGTTAGATTGAGGGAACTGTGTATGGTTAGGGTTAATAACATTTTTGATTTGGGTAAAGAGTCATTCTGCTGGATGAATTATAATATTGGTAACCTTTAAGATTTATAAAAATATAGAGGTGAAATATATGTATGAAAACAGAAATCTAAGTAAGATTTGAAGCCCAGAAGGGCATTGGGCCCTTGATTGGGATACTTTACTTTGAATTACATTCTACTAAGATATCTCAGATAAATCGATATACAATGGCATAGGACCTTGTACCTTGGACGATTGAATGTTGAAGAGAACAACTAGTCAAAAAGGGATAGTAGGTAGGAATAGGAAGATAGTTGGAAGTTTTAGGAAGAAGAGTGTGTATAGGATTTGGAATAAAAGTTCTTTAACATAGGGTTTTGTTTAGAGAGTGAATGTCAATGTCAGCACATGTGAAGTGTCAGTAACAATGGTGAACTTGGAAAAATATGTAGGAAAGCAGATATCATTAGAGAGATTAGGAAATCAGGTAAGGTATAAAGTCAATCATAGGACTAGACATTTTCAACAGGGTTGAGTTTGAATATATAATCTTAGGAAGCAACAAATATGTAGTCACCAATATGATTGACATTTGAGAGCATTAGGGAACCTGGACATGGATGTTTTTAGTAATCCATGTTCACTTTCCATTTAGGCTTTGATACCATCATATTGTGTCTTTTGCATTTTTTGTCCAGAATATTTCTGTGATAAAATGTATATGTAGATCATATATTTCATATTTTGAATAGTTTGGAGAGTGTATATATATATATATATATATATATATATATATATATATATATATATATATATATATATATATATATATATATATAAAACCACTGAGACATTAACAATTAGCAATATATATTCCAATCCAAATTCATCATGAAATATATATCATCCACTGATGAAAAAATATTTATTTTACTGAACATGGATTTATGTATAATCTTGATCTCTTAGGAAGCTCACACATAGGGTTTATTTTCACTTCCAACAGTGTTTCTGCTGAGTGATCTCTTCTCACAACTTGTATTTGCCAAGTCAGCCACCTCACAAATATGTACGTGTTATACCAGGAAGGATTCTATATGTGCATATAAAAATACATGTGCTGAAGAGGGTACAGAGAAAGGGAGACAGAAATTCACATATTTGTTAACTTTAAAACACATGGAGAACTATTTCAAATAAAAATTTACTAGATTTTTTACAGCTGCCTTTTATCCTGCAAAAGGCAAGTCCAACTATACTCCATGCCTCTTCTGAAATTTTTTATTTCTATTCTGTTTTGGTGTTTTCCTTATCATATTAGGATTAGTAGTCAGAGTCTAGTAGCATATGGATTAGTGTCAGGGATGCAGTATTTCGAATGGAAAATAGGAAAATGAATCCAATGTGTATGCAAATATGTGCTACAAAACAATCTTCCCACTCTCATCCAGAATAATGCCTTGACATTACTTTTGCCCCAAATAACACACAAATAGAGGAGAAGAGTAAAAAAAATCTGTTAATATATATATGGAATGGAAAATGCTCAGGGTTTCACAACATTGGATGTGGTAGAATAGTTTCCAAAAGTAAGGGACAGGGTAAACATTCCACAAACATGGAGCTCTTTCGGCCTAAAGACTTCTTGAGGAACTGCCTCTGAGGTTTGACACTTGAAATATATATTGTTGTCAGGAGCTTTAGATTCTTTTCTAATGAGACCATCAAAGCTGCGTCTGCATCTATGTGACCTGGAGGACATGGTTTCTTCTTTTCCAATGAAAATGAGGCAGCAGTGCTGAATTCGCTCTTTGTTGGTAAAATTTGGCCACTGTGGGCTAAGTGTCTCCCCGTGTGGACAGTGAAGCCATTTTTTCGTCCTCCACTTTTCGTGGTTTTTCTTCCTGCTGCATTGGGAATTTCATATTTGCTCCACAAAATACAAGGAGTTCAACTGGGACACAGTGCTGGAGCGGGTTCTGTCACGTGTGTTGGGTCAGGGTCTGCAGGGGAATGCATCAACCAGGCTAATATCCCACAGAGCTTGCCCCCTTTTACATAGCAACATGATTCTGAACATTGCCCTGAAATCTCTCCATATAACAAGATGCATTTACAAATAAGCTTCTGTTGGCTACACCATGTCAATCACAAGCCATTTGGAAGCTATTGGCAGATCCACATGGCCCCACAACAGATGTATTATCACACACCTGCACACCACTGCTCTAGGCCCACTAATCAGCAGGCTCCAACTTACTGGCAAATCTGTTCTACAACATTTTCATGAAACCCAGTAAATCAAGGCACTGTCTGGTACACTCATGATCAGCAACAGGACATCCAAAGGTTCTCCAGTGCCACCTGGTCTTGGGAATTTCAAAAATTTCATGGAATTTATCTAGCCGTTTTTCAAGGAAGATGTTGAAGGCACTGTGGGTTACAATTCATTCAGGAACCATTAAATGGTGGGGAAGCTCATTTCATTGAAAACTCTGGAGAACTCTCACAGGCAAGGCTTTCCAAAAAGTGGCCAATAGGTCACATGAAGCCAGGCCTATTGCAGTCTACAATGTGAGGTCCATGTGTGTTTTGACTGTCAACTATGGCTGCCACGTCTTTCAAAATAAAATCATGTGATATTCTGGCTGAGATTCCCAGTGCTCTGTGGAAAGCCACCCTGTTCCTAGATCTCAGTTTTCTTTCCAGGGCGATTCTCATGCGTTGCCTCCTAAAATCCTAACACAATTAATGGCAATATTTTTCTGATGTCAGTTCCAGAACTCAGTCTGTAAGGGGAATCACACCAGAGTTCAAGCCTGGTTTGGTCCATCTTCTATACATTAAGAAGAGAAATGTTGATTCAGACACATCCCTTCATCTGACCAAGTTGTTTGCCATGGAATATGACTTTTGCTTTCACAGGTCCTTCATAGCTGCCTATATCTTCTCCAGGGATCATTTCTTTGTTGACCTTTGAGGTTCTCAGCAGGTGGAGGATCCTCTAAATTTCTGTATTGTAAGACCAACTCTGTCCCTGCTCTTTCGTAAAGTTAGATTGAGGGAACAGTGTATGGTTAGGGTTAATATCATGTTCCATTTGGGTTAGGAATCATTCTACGGGATGAATTATGGTATTGGGAACCTGAAATATTCATAGGAATATAAGTGTAATATAAGTATGAATACAGAAATCTAGGTAAAATTTGAAGCCCAGAAGGTCTTTGGGCCCTTGACTGGGATACTTAGCTTTGAATTATATTCTGCACAGATGTCTCAGATTAATCAATATACAATGGTAGCGTTCCTTGTACCTTGGATGATTGAATGTCGAAGAGAACATCCACTCAAAAAGGGATAGTCTGTAGGATTAGGAATTAGTCGGAAGAGTGAATATAGGATTTGGTCCAAAAAATCTTTAGCAATAGGGTTTTGGGTACAGAGTGAGTGTAAATGTGAGCACATGTGAAGAGTCAGTCACAATGATGAACTGGGGAAAATATGAAGGAAAGCAGATAATAATAGAGACATTAGGAAATCAGGCAAAGTATAAACTGAGTGATAGGATTAGACATTTTCAACTGGCTTGATGTTGAATATATAATCTTAGGAAGAAACAAATATGTAGTCACCAATCGGGTTGACATTTGAGAGCTTTAGGCAACCTGGACATGGATGTTTTTCGTGATCCATGCTCACTTTCCATTTAGGCTTTGGTACAAACTTAAGTGTGATCTTTGTAATTGTGTCCAGAATATTACTTTGATAAAATGTATATGTACATCAGGTGATATGAGTATTTCTTCCACCATTTCTGGGAGCAATATTTTGAAGATGTATAAATAAGTATTGGGGGTATAAAAAGGTGTACCCTGTGTCTATGAATATAGACATAATGCATGAATAGACAATACTGTGAACAAATAATATAACTTTTTCCAACTTTAAATAATGGATTGAATTGATATCTGAAAATATACAGAAAATCTATATTGATGTACAATCCTTCATTCCAACCAGTTATACATCTAATGGTAATATTAGGGTTATGGTTGATCATGACGTGTATGTGAGTTTTGCTTCAAAGGTGATTATGGAAATAGAAAATAATGCGTTTGGAATGAAGTCTCATGAAAAGACTGTGAATCAGGCGGTATAGTGATACCAGACTTCAAACTATACAACAGAGCAATAGTAACAAAATCAGCATGGTACTGTACCAAAACAGGTGGTTGGACAAATGGTACAGAATAGAGGACACAGAAACCAATCCACTAAACTACAACTATCTTATATTTGATAAAGAGGCTGAAAGCACACAATGGAGAAATGATAGCAGCTTCAACAAATGTTGTTGGGAAACCTGGAAATCCATATGCAACAAAATGAAACTGAATCACTTTCTCTTGCCATGAACAAAAGTTAACTCAAAATGGATCAAGGAGCTTGATATCAAATCAGAGACACAGTGTCTGACACAAGAAAAAGTTGGCTATGATCTACATACTGTGCGGTCGGGCTTCAAATTTCTTAATATGACACCCATAGCACAAGAGTTAATAACTAGATTCAACAAATGGGACTTACTCAAACTAAAAAGTTTTTTCTCAGCAAAAGAAACAATAAGAGAAGTAAATAGGTAGCCTACATCTTGGGAACAAATCTTTACTCTTCAAACTTCAGATCGAGCCCTAATATCCAGAGTATACAAAGAACTCAAAAAATTAGACAATTAGATAACAAATAACCCAATCAACAAATGGGCCAAGGACCTGAACAGACACTTCTCAGAGGAGGACATTCAATCAATCAACATGTACATGAATAAATGCTCACCATCTCTAGCAGTCAGAGAAATGCAAATCAAAACCACCCTAAGATATCATCTTGCTCCAGTAAGATTGGCAGCCATTATGAAGTCAAAGAACAACAAGTGCTGGTGAGGACGTGAGGAAAAGGGTTCACTTGTACATTGCTGGTGGGAGTGCAAATTGGTGCAGCAAATTTGGAAAGCAGTATGGAGATTTCTTAGAAAGCTGGGAATGGAACCACCATTTGACCCAGCTGTTAACCTTCTCGGTCTATTCCCTAAAGACCTAAAAAGAGCATGCTTCAGGGACACGGCTACATCGATGTTCATAGCAGCACAATTCACAATAGCAAGACTGTGGAACCAGCCTAGATGCCCTTCAATAGACGAATAGATAACAAAAAGTGGCTTTTATACAAAATGGAGTATTACTCTTCATTAAAAAATGACAAAATCATAGAATTTGCAGGGAAATGGATGGCATTATAGCAGGTTATGCTAAGTGAAGCTAGCCAGTCGTTGAAAAACAAATGCCAAATGTCTTCTTTGATATAAGGAGAGTAACTAATAACAGAGTAGGGACAAAGAGCCTGAGAAGATTAACACTAAACAGGAATGAGAGGTGGGAGGGAAAGGAAGAGAGAAGGGAAATTGCATGGAAATGGAAGGAGACCCTCAGGGTTATACAAAATTGCATACAAGAAGAAGTGAGGGGAAAGAGTAAAAAAAAAACAAGGGAGAGAAATGAATAACAGTAGAGAGGGTAGAGAGAGAAGAGGGGAGGGGAGGGAAGAAGAGGGGGATAGTAGAGGAGAGGAAAGGCTGCAGAATACAACAGACACTAGTATGGCAATATGTAAATCAATGGATGGGTAACTGATGTTTTTCTGCAATCTGTATGCGGGGTAAAAATGGGAGTTTATAACCCACTTGAATCAAAGTGTGAAATATGATATATCAAAAACTATGTAATATTTTGAACAACCAACAATAAAAATTTTTAAAAAAAGAAACCTGGAGGAATACATGTGTTCTGAAGCAGGAAGTAATTGAAAGTTAAACAAATGTCTGTAAATTTATGAACTTGTGGATAAATATATATCTTATGATGTGCATAAACTGAAGAAATAGTAATGTACTAGTGTTGCATAAAAATGAACGTCAAAATACACAACTTGTCACATAGGAATCTACTTGCATTAATGTTAAACTGGGTCAGATACTGTAGAAATATTAGGATTTGTGTGCACCATTCACTAAAGTTATTTTTCAGTACTAGGAGACAAATATGTATTTCAGGTGGATGAATATTTTTGAGAATAATCTTGTGAAAAGTTTATTATAAATCCACATACATGAACGTGAATGTGGGGAGTGTATAATAAGGCATATATATTTCATATTTTGAAAAATCTGGTGAGTGTGTGTCTATGTATATATATATACATAGACACACACTCACACACAAAACACACACAGGAACATTAAAAATTAGCAATACATATGCCAATCGAAATTCATCATGAAATATATATCTTTCACAGATACAAAAGTATTTATTTTACTGAACTTGTATTTATGTATAATGTTGTTCAACTAGGAAGCAAACCCATAGATTGAATTTTCTGTTAAAACAGTGTTTAGGAGGAGTGATCTCTTTTTACGATTTGTATCTGCCAAGTCAGCCACCTCATAAGAATGTATGTGTGATACCATGTAGGATTC
Organism: Callospermophilus lateralis; assembly: GCF_048772815.1. Classification (NCBI taxonomy): domain Eukaryota; kingdom Metazoa; phylum Chordata; class Mammalia; order Rodentia; family Sciuridae; genus Callospermophilus; species Callospermophilus lateralis. The sequence goes on from NW_027512449.1 coordinate 70,208, forward strand.
TATATGTGAACCTAAAAAATACATGTGCTGAATAGGCTTCAGAGAAAGGGAGACAGGAATTCACATATTTGTTAACTTTAAAAACACATGGAGAACTATTTCAATGAAAAATTGACTAGATTTATAACACCAACATTTTATCAGGCAAAAGGCAAGTCTAACTATACACCATGCCTACTCTGAACTGCTTCTATTTCTATTCTCTTTGGGTTGTTTTTCTTGATCATATTAGGATTAGTAGTCAGAGTCTAGTCTGGTTTTGGTTAGTGTCATGGATTCAGTATTTTGAATGGAAAATTAGATAATGAATCCAATGTGTATGCAAATATGTGCTGCACAAAAATTTTTCCCCTCTCATCCAGCACAATACCTTGAAATTATCTTTGCCCCAAGTAAGACACAATTAGAGTAGAAGAGTTAGAAAATCTGTGAATACATATCTGTACTGGAAAATGCTCAGGAGTTCACAACCTTGGAGGTGGTAGAGTAGTTTCCAAAAGTAAGGGACACGGGTTGATAGACCCAACCTGATCTTTTATTAAAATTGGGAGCCATCTTGCCACAAAGCCATAAAAAGTTAATTTTGGCTTTACTATAAATAACTGCAAATTCTGAACCTGCTTGGAATGCCTGCCCGTGCCTTGAATTCACCCATGCTTGACTCTCTGACCAGATAGCAGCCCTCGCTGAAACTTTAGTGACACATCATAAATTTTGGCCTTCCCTGGCCAGACAACGACCCTCTCTGAGGCTCTATTTGTCCTCATAATTTCTGATATTGGGGCCACCAAAAAAAAATATATAAATAAATGAACTACCATTTTTGTGATGCTTGTAAAAGTTCTGTTATCTGTAACCCCCATTTTGTGTAACTTTCTGGGCTATATAGTTGTGCTGTAGGAAAGGCGGGGTTGCTGTCTTGTTCCTGCCGTTTTGGGATGGAGAGGCAGCCCAGCCGGTTGACATAATAAGCTTGCCTCAATTTGATTTTAGTTGGAGTCAGTGTTCTTTTTTTGTGTCCTCATCTAATTTTTTTGAGTTCCCCAGCAAGATGACCCTGCCGACCAGATCACAAGACCAGACTGCTGGAAAATCTGAATCTGGCCTTCCCTTCAGGGCTCCGGGCTGGAGAGCCACTCTAGTGGGTGCACATCTTGAGCTGTTCCAAGGTCATGGAGTGAGCGTTAGGTCCCAGGAGCACTGCGGTGAACCACCGCACTAAAACTATTAGCAATCACCTGGTGGAGGAGGCCTCAAAAATTAAGTGGCACCTTTATAACATCTGATATCCGTTTAACGGAGATCTGTTCTGATGACATAGAGGTGTCCTGGGGAGGCTCACATATACTCGTTTTCGGTACAGTAATGAGAATCATTCTGTCCTCTGTTCTGTTCTGTAGGGAATTCATCTGGAATGGTAGAGATGTGATGACTGGCATGTACGTGGTCCTACTTCGGAGCTTTAGCAAGATGTTGCATTGCTCCTATGTTTTTTGTTTCAAGTTCAGGTTTCTGTATTTTGTGTTTTGTTCTGTGTTCTATATGTTTTTCTTGTTTGTTTTGTGTGTTTTGTTCTGTGATTTCTGTGGTAAAATCATAAGTATATTGGACGTGAAAATGGGTAACAAAGAAAGTAAGCCTGATATTCTTTCGGACTCTGTTTTAAGGAACTGCGATGAACTTTACCCCCCTTTGTTAAGCAGGATGAGAGAAGCTCCTAGCTGGCTGCCTGGAGTATAACCACTGCAGAGGGCAATGCCTGCTGGGGACCTAAGAACTGAGTATCTCCCAGGTTAACAAGTGAAACTCCATTAAAACCCCTTGTCCCTCCAGATCAAGAGAGTCACAACCTCTGGGCAGGGTTCCCTGTGTTTCTTCTTTGTTACCAAAGCAATAAACCTCCCTTTTTCTTTTTTTAAAAACCTTGTCCTCATTATTAAATTGGCATTAATTGGCTTCAACGTCAGGAGCCGAACTTTAAGTTACAAATTTTGATAAATCCCTCCCCCACCCCCTGTCCCGGAACATTTTTAGAGCTGACTACTGAAATGTTACTAGATGGAACATGCTTGGGGTGGAACCGAACCAGAGGAGATAATCCTGTAAGTAAAAGGAGGGACTGAGGGACTCCCAGCAGCTGCTGAAGCCCTGTTGCTTCAGGGAATTCCCTCCTTCCTTCCCTGCACTGTCAGGATTATGCCACCACTGTCTTGTTAAAAAAGAGAAAAAGAAAAAGGGGACACTAAATGCATTAAAGTCACCATGGAGACCCTTAATTGTACATTTCAGGTTGCCCCTCTGTTAAAACATCTGCCCCCCCCCCTTGTGGACATCTATGGTGCCACTGGTGTAGGAGATTTTTTTTCTTATCTGCTCAGGTTTAAAGGATTCTGTCTGACAGCCATAGTCTGGACCTTCTTTCTGTCTGTCTTGTGTCTTTGTTTCTGGCCCTTTAAGACATGTGCAATAATGTGTTGATATTATAAATTGTTTCTTGGGAATGATCTTAGCTGAATGTGTGTCTAAATGATGATGTTTTCTTGTAACAATCTGGTATTTGAATGGGTTTTTGAAGCATTGCAAAATCTTGCAGTTAAAAGTCGGGTTTAGGTAATGGTTTAGTTTATGATTTCAGATAATTCATGCCAGAGAACTTAAATACTTAGGATGGAAAACTAAACAACTCTACTTCCAAATTGGCAAGTAACTTCCCAATCATTCAGTCTTTATTTTTCACCAATTTTGAATTGGGTAGCCTGTGAAAATATCACTGTGTGTTCGAGAGCATTAATCTGGACAAGGATTGTAAATCATAGTATGATATCTGTTGACAAAACAAGATGTAAAGATATAAAATTTTGTGAATTGTATCTTAAACTTGTACCATAATTTTCAACATCCGAACCTGAAAATTATGGTTAAAATGCCTTAGGCCTGAGGTGTCTGCTCAGAAAAGCAGTTTTTTCCTGCTCCTTCCAGACCTCAGCCATGACTTATTTTGAAAGGCAAATGAAAGAAGCCTGCAAGCTTAGTAGGAGACTGATCTGAGGCCTAAGAGAAAAAAAGATAAATTGTATGGTATTTACTAATTACTGGCCAGTCATTTTTTCTAGGACTCTTATTTTTTTCCTTAGATACTTTATTTTTTTTTTGAGCTCATGATTTTGATCATACAGACCTAGGTCAATGTTTTTCTGATCAGTACTATCTTTGACCAACTGTGGACTTTTTGAAACATTGCAATGGAGATTTCACCTGCGAAAAGCTACAAGGCCTTTACTATTATTATGTGTGCTCAATTTTGTTATGTGTTGTATGTCTATATATACATATGTCCGTATATTTTATATATGATATACAAATTAATATATATAAGGAGCACTCATTAAAAAAAAGCACTCATAAAAACAAATTTTAAAAAGTGGATCTAAAGATCTTCAATTCACGTGATTTAAATAATTCAATTAAATTTGATAAACAGATAAAAATAAATGTCTTTAAATTTAAGCTTTCAAGTTTTTCTAGGTATTCAAAAATCTGATAAAATATTAATATCTACAAAATGTCTAATATGCCTTGGTTCTAGGACTTTTCCTTCAACATAAAAATGGTTTACACTCTTCAATACATGTGTCTAATGTTTTGATAAATAAGTAAAGTAAATTTGATATGGGATTACTCATTCACGAGTACTTTTGTTAGATATCTGATTGACTTACTAACGTCTGTATAAGTTTGACTAAATTCTGTAAAAGATTGTAAAAATCAATCATGTGTTAAAGAGACAAAAATTTCTTAAAACATAAGTTTACCCATAACATTGTGTTTATTAAGTTTTATTTTTTCTTGTGCAAGCAACCATAGAAATTAAACAACTGATTAAATTAGAACTGTTATTTTAGAGCACTGTACTGCCATTTCTTTAAAAGCTAAACTTGGTTAATGTAGAAACATCAATGTAATTGTGATGCTACTAATGTGCTCATATCTTACAGGTATGCAAGTCTGTAAAGTAAAAATTTTAAAAGAGCATTATATCAAGCTGGTGTTCTGAAGTTTTATGGGGATTTATTCACCTGTTATCAATAAGATATGTAAAGTTTAATCTTACTTTTTACATTGGGGAACAATTTAAATGTATTTTATGTCAATGAGAGCCTAATCTATGTAAAGGTTAAAAACTTTCAGCATTTGTTTAATTCATATTTTAAAGTGATTTTTTATGGTGTTAGCTAATGTTCATGTGACCTCAAACAATTTATGTAAACTTTTAAAAATAATATTTAAAAAATAAAGATCAGCTTTAGAACTAAAACACTTAAGATTTATAAAGAGCGCTGCCTTACCTGAGATAAGGCTGTGTGTCCCATCTTATTTCATGTGAGAATGAATACAAAAGCAGTAGGTCAGATTTTATTTCTTTAAAGTTATGTTAAAAGTTCTTTTTTAATGTCAAGATTCCTAGGATCTCAAACAGGGGATATAATGTATGACTCAGCCAAAAATTCAGGGTAGCTATTAAACGAACTAAGTATTTTTACTGTTGTTAAAAAATTTTATTTTGTAATTTTCTTATATGTGATCTAAAGATTCCCTGTTAGTGTTTTAAAGAAGTGTTGCTTTAAGAACAAAACATGGGTTAATTTCAGAGAGTAAGTTATCACCTACAAGACAGACAGAATAATACAGATCCCAATTAATAAAAAGATAAATAATTATAAAGTTATAGACATTAAAGTCTGGTGCTCTTAATATCAGGCTGTTAAAATTTATTTGATAGATGTTTAAGATTAGGATTTTAAATTAAAATTAATTGAAAAGGGCCAAGGAAACCAACATTTGGCTCTTGCCCTCTGAGTCAGTCTGAATCCAGGGAACAGGGGACTTCTCTAAAGAGTTTTGCAACTCTGGGCTATAAAAACTCCCCATCAGGGAGATTAATGAGACCACTGGAGAACAGAAAGCCAATCAGTGCATTTGCTATGAAGAGAAGAGTCATCAGAGAAGAAAGAAATCCCTGATGCTTCCAAGGGAAGCCACATGGTCAAACAAGACCTGGACCCACCTAGCGCAAATGGCTCTAGCAGAACTGAGAAAGTGCTCTCAAGTTTACCCAGTTTATGACTCCCATAAAAGCTCACCTGACTGTTAACAATAGATAGAAACAAAAGTCAGTTTGAAGGCTTCATCTTAAACACTTAGCAAAGACAGTGAAAACCAAAATACAGCCATTCCTGGACATTTTGAATAATAATAATAATAATAATAATAATAATAATAATAATATTTTAAGGTACACACTTTATGTTAGCCTCCCAAAATAAGTAAGACTGGAGGCTACAAAGAAGGATTCTCTGACAGGAATGCCTGATACTTATTAAAAGAGACTATCAAGAAGAGCTGCCAGATTCAGAAATTTTCAGTTTAAGGCCTAAATATATCCCTAACCTACACAGGTAAGCTTGGTGTTTGCTAGTACGATTATCCAGTCCTGAGTATCAAAATTAAAGGTTTCTCTATTAGACACAGAGGTCATACTGGTAAAAGGATTTTGCAAGATCAGATGACACTAAATTATTAAACTATATCTTATGGGGAGGGACAACTCTAATACTAAAAGTTAAATATTAAATTGACAGTCTTTATAACTGGGGATATTAAAGACTGGAGAGGGAACTTCTATACAGTGACATGTTCCAGCTGCTGCAACATTTATTCAGTACTCATGGTTTTTGTTTCTCTCATGTAATAACCAATCCCCAGATGACTTTACAACCTGTTCTTCCCCAACCAGACTTCAAACCGAACTGACTTCTAAAAGGCAACTCATGTCCCTCAACTACTTCTAAAAGGCAACTCATGTCTCTCACACCATGCCTACTCATGTCATCCTCTCTCAGCTCAGAAGAAGCCAAAATGGGTGACGCCTCTCTTATTACAACAATGGAGCCAAATATAAATAGACAATCAATATAAGTAATTAATTAAGTCAGGTAAAATCAGGGAGACTGGTTTTGGGTGAGTTCTAAAAATTTGGAGACTTTTACCTGAGGGATTAAAATTTCCTCAGTGCTCTACCCCTAATCTATCAAAGATTTGAAAGGGACACAGAGAAAAGGGGGGAATGATAGACCCAACCTGATCTTTTATTAAAATTGGAAGCCATCTTGCCAAAAAGCCATGAAAAGATAATTTTGGCTTTACCATAAATTACTGAAAATTCTGAACCTGCTTGGAATGCCTGCCAGTGTTTGAACTGAGCCATGTCTGGCTCTCCGACCTGATAGCAGCCCTCTCTGAAACTTTAGTGACATATCATAAATATTTGCCCTCCCTGGCCAGACAACAACCCTCTCTGAGGCTCTAATGGTCCTCATAAATTCTGATGTAGGGACAGCAAAAAAAAAAAAAAATATATATATATATATATATATATATATAAACTACCATTAGTGTGATGCTTGTCAGAGTTCTGTTAAATGTAATGCCCATTTTGTGTAAATTTCTGGTCCATGAAGCTGGGCTGTAGGAAAGCTGGGGTTGCTGTCTTGTTCCCGCCATTTTGGGAGGGAGAGGCAGGATGGCCAGTGGAAATAATAAGCTTAATTTAATTTAATTTTTATTGGTGTCAGTGGTCTTCTCTTGTGTCCAGATCTAACAGGAAAACACTCACAAAACATGGAGCTCTGCCGGCCTAAAGACTTCTTGAGACACTTCCTCTGAGGTTGGGCACTTGAAATATATGTTGTTGTAAGGACCTTTAGCTTCCTTTCTAGTGGGACCATCAAAGCTGGGTCTGCATCTGTGTGACCTGGAGGACATGGTTTCTTATATTCTAATGAACATGAGGCAGCAGTGCTGAATTTTCTCGTTGTAGGTAAACTGTGGCCACTGGGTCCTAAGTGTCTCCCAGTGTGGACTGTGAAGACATTTTGTCATCCTAAACTTTTAGTGGTGTTTCTTGCTGCTGCACTGCGATTTTGGTATTTGCTTCATGAAATACAATGAGTTCAACTGGGACCCAGTGCTGGAGGGAGTTCTGTCACTTGTGGTGGGTCAGAGTCTGCAGGAGAATGCACCAACCAGGCTTCTATCCCACAGAGCTGGCCCCCTTGTCCATAGCAATCTGACTCTGAAATTTGCCCTGAAACCTCTCCATATAAAAAGATGCCTTTACATAGAAGGGCCTGCTGGCTGCACCATGTCACTCACAAGCCATTTGGAAGGCAATGGCAAATCCTCATGGCCACACCACAGATGTATTATCACACACCTGCCCACCACTTCAATAGGCCCACTACTCTGCAGGCTTCAACTTACTGGCATCTTTGTTCTACACCATTTTCATGAAACCCAGACAATCTAGGCATTCTATGGTACACTCATGATCAGCAACAAGACATCCAAAGGCTCTCCAGTACCACCTGGTTAAGGGAATTTCAAAAATTTCATGGTATTTAACTAGCAATTTTTCATGGATGAAGTTGGAGGCACTGTGGGTTTCAGTTAATTCAGGAACCATAAAATGGTGAAGAAGGTCATTTCAATGAAAGCTGTGGAGTACTCTCACAGGCAAGTCTTCCCATTGAGTGGCCAAAGGCTCATATGCATCCAGGCCCATTAAGGTCTACAATGTGACGTCCATGGGTGTTTTGACTCTCAACTATGGATGCCTAATCTTTCAGAAAAAAATCTTGTGATATTCTGGCTGAGATTCTCAGGCTCTGTGGAAAACAAACCTGGTCCTTGATCTCAGTTTCCAAGGGCGAATCCCATGCGTGGCCTCCTAAAATCCGAACACAATTCATGGCAATATTTCTCTGAGATCAGTTCCAGAACTCAGACTCTAAAGGAATGACACCAGAGTTCAAACCCAGGTAGAACCAGTCATCACTTCCAACTGCCACACAAATCCCCACAATTAAAACCAAAACACTCCCACAAAGCCCTCATCTTTTTCCATATAGACACTCATCATAACCTGTGGCTGGAGTTTTCCATGAGGGACTCATCCCAAGACAGTGTACAAAATAACCTTCCTAGCCCCTCATTTGCCTAAAGTCAGGGTTGCCTGGACACCCTTCCTGAGAACCAGGAGTGACCATAGGCCTGACGTAAATACTGCTCTGCTTCTCCAATTTGAGGCCTACTGACTGTCGGGTTTAGATTTTTTATCTGAATTGGTGTCATGAAAAAACCCAAGCACCTAAAGACTTGCCACTGCAGAGTTTTGAAGAACTCATTTGACACAAAGAATCCCTATTCTCACTAGATGGATGTCAGGAACCTTATAGAGAAAGGCGAGAGACTTCATCCACAAAGACTGCTTTTTGGGCCATTTTGGTTTTGGAAGCACACATGGAATCTTTCTTTAGATCCATCAGGTGCTGAGAATATAAGCCACAGCCTCACACATGGCCAAGAGGCTGATTCACAAACATCCCTTTCCAAAGCAATTAAGCAAAGAGGTACAGGTGATGCCCATTAATTTCCATTTGAAAACTGTTTTCTTCAGGCGTCCCAAAGGGGTGGCCTGAGGCAAAGACCTTCCTGACATTCAGGGCAACAGAACAATAGGTAAGCAAATGGCCCAAAGCAGGGTTTCTCCACTTAGACTTTTTTGGTCACACTGATATCTGAGTTTTCTGATATTCCCCCAATCCCTTAAGCTATCCAGTACATGGCCATATCACAGAGCTTGGAGATGGTACATATATTGGACACAAAACCATGAGCCTATTCTGGAGAGTGGCCCAAATTCAGGAAGAAAACAGGAACTTAGGAAGATAGTAGGTGTTACCCATCCAAAAGGCAAGCCAAAGTCCATTCATTAATTGGGCAGGATGAATGCTGTGAAGCTTTCTACTAGACAGGACACATCCATTGATGCATTTTCTTCTCTAATGTCTACAACCACGAACACAGTGGGACATACAGACATAGAAACACTCATCTTGTCAAACGACTTACTAGAAACAGTCCCCTCCAAACCAAACAAACCGCCTTTCCTCCCTATTCTCAGAACATGAGACAAAACCATAAACTCCCACCCACACCCACAAAGTCATGTCCTTCCCCCAAGTAGGTCTGTGACTATCCGGAGTATCCTCTGACTGGTGGGTCTTAGTATGTTTTCCGGAAATGGCCTCTCCTGTCTCAGATCTTGTCTCCTTGGTCAACTCTGTGACGTTGTCAGTTGCCAGTGGTGAGCCACTACCTACTTTCTGAGGAAAGGGCCCTCTTCAGAGCTTTGCTGGCATTTGGCCATCCTCACATCAGTAGTTACCAAGAAAGACTGACACTGTCCTTGGTAAATCCAAACAAGTGTGCCTACTGGAACTGGGACTGAGAGTGGCTCTGAGTGCCTGGCTTACTGGACCCCAAGTTCAGAGAGTTTTTTTCCCAAGGAAGTGAGGTAGGTCACTTCCTCCAGGAACTGAATGAGGTCACTGCCTTGGCAACCACTTTGTCCTAACAGTTGCTTCCATAGGTCCCATGAGATGGAGGCTGCCCCTACTTCCTGTGACACTTTCACAAGTTCAAATAGTGTATCCACCCTACTCACCTGGCAATAGCTCTCCACACAGGCCTGGTTTGTTCCATCCTCTCTACATTAAGATCAGAGAGGCTGATTCAGACACAACCCTTCATCCTACCCAGGTTGTTTGCCATGGAAGATGACTTTTGCTCTCTTAGGTCCTTCATAGCTGCCTACATCTTCTCCAGGGATAATTTCTGCATGGACTTTTGAGGTTCCCAGCAGGTGGAAGATTCCCTACATTCCTGTATTGTAAGACCAACTCTGTCCCTGCTCTTCTGTAAAGTTATATTGAGTGAACAGTGTATGGTTAGGGTTAATAACATGTTTGATTTATGTTAGTAATCATTCTGCAGGATGAATAATGGTATTGAGAACCTGCCTTGTTAATAAGAATATAGAGGTGAAATATAAGTATGAAAACAGAAATCTAGGTAAAATTTGAAGCCCAGAAGTGCATTTGGCCCTTGATTGGGATACTTAGCTTTGAATTATGTTCTACACATGTGTCTCAGATAATTCAACATACAGCGTCATAGCACCTTGTATCTTGGATGATTGAATGTCGAAGAGAACATCCAGTCCAAAAGCGATAGTCAGTAGGATTAGGAAGATAATTGGTAGGTTTAGAAGGAAGAGTTAGTATAGGATTGATACCAAAAGTTTTTTAGCAATAGGGTTTCGGGTAGAGAGTGAATGTATATGTCAGCCCATGTGAAGAGTCAATCACAATGATGAACTGGGATAAATATGTAGGAAAGCAGAAATCAATAGAGACATTAGGAATTCAGCCAAAGTATAAAGTGAGTGATAGAATTAGATATTTTGAACAGGGTTGAGGTTGAATAGAAAATCTTAGGAAGAAACAAATATGTAGTCACCAATACGATTGATATTTGAGAGCATTAGGCAACCTGGACATGGATGTTTTTAGTAATCCATGCTCACTTTCCTTTTAGGCTTTGGTGAAAGGTGAATAAAATATGTACTTGTCACTTCCTATTTTTCTGTATGCTTAACAAAACACTGTTGAAATCTTGAGAACTGTTTGCCAATCCTGTTCCCAGAATGTGTTGTCCCCAACTGCCAAACTGCAGAATGTACTCTCTCACCCATTTGCTCACAAACCGACCAGTCGCCCGGACCCATCAATAAACTTCCCTCCCTGTCCTCTCCATGAAAAGAATATAAGCTCTGCTTAAGCTCTTTCAGGGCTCTCTGCTCTATCCAAGTGAGGTCTGAGCCCCAGCATGCTGTACTCCCTATTAACCCTATACTATTGCATGAGACAGTCTCTTGGTGGTCTCTTCCTCCAATGCTTGCCAGAACTTCACATCTGAAACCCCCAGCAAGATCCATCAGTGGTGTACGAAAGACTCCCAAAGAGCTCCTATCAGGATAAGTAAGGTACCACTTTCGTGTTTCGGGTTTCAGGTTAGGGCTTTGCAAAATGGCTATCGGTGATGAGTGTGAGCTCTCTCAGATGCTGGCTGACAGACGTGTCACCGAGCCACAGGTCACGTTCCTGGGGGATGCCCCCAGAGGATTCGGAAAATAGAGGAACAATAGTATCCTCGACTCAGTGATTTTTTTTGTTTCGGATTCGGTTTTGCCAGCACATCAGGTTTTGCTGGCTAATCAGTCCTGGTCTCAGTATTGGACGTCCATTGCCTGTCTTTATTGTCTTGTCTTGTCTGTGTTGTGTGTCATTGCTTTCACTGTTTGTATATCTTTCATTATAGGACAGAGCACTTCAATGCCTCTGTCCCTGACTCTTGTTCAGTGGACCAAAGTCCACTTAAGGGCTCAGAATCTTTCTATTTCAGTAAAATGCCGGAACTGGCAGACTCTCCGTGCCTCAAAATGACCCACCTTTGGAGTCGGATGGCCCCTAAAGAAACTTTCTACTCCCCACTAATTCAAAAAGTCAGAAATATTGTCTTTCAACTGGGGCCACATAGCCATCCAGATCAAAAGCCATATATCTTAACTTTGCAGGACCTCTGCAAATCTCCTTCTCCATTTGTGAAGCCTTTCCTTTTCCCTGCCCCCGCTACTCCACCTTCCCCCATGATTCTATCTCTCAAACCCTCTGCTCCTCCTCCTCCACCCTTTGTTCTTCCTAAGTCTCAAGACTCAACTAGACTCTCCGCGCCCTCCTTATCCCCTACCCTCTTCCCCCAACACCCAACACCCTCTAAGTGATTCCCTTGCTGCTGACTCAGCCTCTCCACCATTGGAGGAAGCTAGGCCGGCCCAGCGCCCTCCAGATTACTACCCGGCAGCACACAAAGCCACTCCTTCCCTGGACAAAGCTGGCCCCGGTAAAAGAACTCAAAGAACTTGCCGGCGTTGTCACACCTGCCTACTTGGGATGACTGCCAACAACTCCTACAGACTCTCTTCATGACAGAGGAACAAGAGAAAAACCTTCTGGAAGCTAAAAAAAAATATCCTCGGACAAGATGGGTGACCGAAACCTCTTCCCACATCATCAAAGCCGGCTTCCCATTGAACCAACCGAACTGGGACACCAACACGTTTGAAGGTAGGTAGCATCCGTCCACTTATTGCCGGGCTCTAATAGCCGGTCTCCAAGCAGCGGCTAAGGTGACCAACTAATTGGGCCAAGGTTAGAGAGATTATTCAAGGGCCTGATAAATCTCCCTCTATGTTTCTAGAGAGATTTATGGAGGCATATAGGAGATATACTCCTTTCGATCCTCAGGCAGAGGATCAAAAGCCATCTGTCATGATGGCCTTCATTGGGCAAGCTGCCCTGGATATTAAAAGAGAGTTACAATGCGTAGATGGATTACAAGATATGGCTTTGAGAGATTTAGTCAGAGAAGCCTAAAAAAGTAAACTATAAGAGATAAACTGAGGAAGAGAAGGAACAAAGGAGGAAGAAAGAAAGGGAGCAAAGAGAGGATGCGAGAAGCAAAAGATAGACTAATGCATTGACTAAGGTCCTGGTCACAACAAAAAATAGGACAGAAATTAAGAAACAGGGATACAGGAAGGGATACCTGGGCACACGCCAAAAGCCACCCCTGGCCTCAGATCAATATGCCTACTCAAAAGAAAAAGGGCACTGGGCCAAAAAGAGCCCGAGAATGAGACAGCCACACCAGCCAGACATTCTGACTCTGGAGGATGACTAAGAAAGTCGGGGCTCAGATCCTCTTCCCGAGCTCAGGGTAACTTTTGAAGTGGAGGGTACCCCAGTACACTTTGAAGTGGATACAGGGGAAGTATACTCAGCCCTTAAAGCCCCATTGGGCCCTCCATCAAATAAAAGGTCTCTATTTCAAGGGGCTAATGGCAGTAAATATCGGGCATAGACAACTAAGAGGATCATGGACCTGGGGAAAGGAAAAATCCATCACTCCTTCCTAGTAATCCCAAGATGCCCGGCCCTATTAATGGGCCGAGATCTGCTCACCAAGCTCCGGGCCAGAATAACTTTTATCCCTGAAGGCCCTAAAGTGAAAATTATAAATCCTTCAGTAAAAACTCCTATAGTCACAGCTTTAACTGTCAGTAGAAGATGAACATCAACTCTTCACACCACACAAGACTGATCAAACAGGCACGTTACCCCAGAATTGGATAACATATTACCCAGATGCCTGGACAAAAACTGATGGCTTAGGCCTGCCCATTAAAAAACCTCCAATAACAGTGGAGTTAAAAACCTCAGCCTCTCCAATCAATGTCAAAAAATATACTCTGGGCAAAAATCTAAAGATGGGATAAGGCCCCATATTCAGAAATATCTGATCTCAGGGGTCCTAAGGCCCTGTTAATCAGCCTGCAACACTCCCCTGCTACCATTAAAAAATGCCAGGAACCGGGGACTATCACCCTGTTAAAGACCTATGAGAGATCAACAACAGAGTGCAGGACATTCACCGCATGGTACCTAATCTGTGCAATCTGCCTAGCACTCTGAACCCTGAGCAGAAATGGTATACTGTTCTGTACTTAAAAGATGCTTTATTTTGCTTGCCTCTGCATAAAGATAGTCAGTTGCTGTTTGTTTTCGAGTGGGTAGACCCAGAAACCGGAACGTCTGGTCAACTAACTTGGACTAGACTCGAACAGGGGCTCAAAAACTCCCCCACTCTCTTTGATGAAGCTCTCCACAGAGATCTCAACAACTTCAGAACTATACACCCTGCTTCAACATGTGGATGGCCTGCTACTGGCAGCCAACACTAAGGAAAACTGTGAATCTGGGACCCAAGCACTATTATCTGAGCTTGCTAAACTGGCGTGTAGAGCTTCTGCCAAAAAGGCCCAAATTTGCCAGCATGAAGTAATCTTCCTGGGCTATTCACTTAGGGGCGGTAAAGGATGGCTCACTGAGCAAAGAAAACAAACTGTTGGTCAGATACCACACAGATCTAACAGCAGACAACTCAGAGAGTTTCTTGGGACTGCTGGCTTTTGCAGGTTATGGATACCTGGGTTTGCATCATTAGCTGTTCCTTTATACGCGGTGCTAAAGGGAGATGCCCATTTCCAATGAACCCCTGAGAACCAGGAAGCTTTTGATAACACCTAAAGACTCTGACACTGAACCCTCAACTTCACTGAGCTTAGCCTGCAATTTCAGAAAGCCCTACACTAAGTTAAAATGTATATCAACTCACTCACCTTGGTTCAAAGAAATTGCAGGCAGTCCTGAAGGATCAAGAACAGAGTTTTCCACTAACCGATTCAAAGAGAAAGGGAAGAACTGAATCGGTAACAAAAGCCTGTCGGGTCTGTCAATTGGTTAATGCTTACACTTCCAAGCTTCTTGCAGGAAAGCACCTATGAGGAACCAGACCAGGACAATTCTGGAAATTGGGAAGTTGACTTTACTGAAATTAAGCCAGCAATGTATGGACTTAAATATCTCCTAGTCTTTGTAGATACATTTTCAGGATGGATTGAAGCATCCCCAACAAAAAAAAAAAAAAGAAAAGAAAAGAAAAGAAAAGAAAAGAAAAAAGAAAGAAAAGAAAAGAAAAGAAAAAAAAACGGCCCAAATGGTGGTCAAAAAGATCCTGAAAGATATTTTTCCAAGATTCTGCCTGCCTAAGGTAATATGGGTCTGATAATGGGCCGGCGTTCATGGCCCAGGTAAGACAGGGGTTAGCCAGAATTCTAGGGGTTTATTGGAAGTTACATTGTGCTTATAGACCCCAGAGCTCAGGACAGGTAAAAAAATAAAAAGAACCATTAAAGTGACCTTAACGAAATTAAGCTTAGAAACTGGCATAAAAGATTGGACTATGCTCCTGCCTTCTGCACTGTTTCATGCAAGAAATACTCCCTCTGTTTCTTTGTCTAACCTCACCCCCTATGAAATTCTCTATGGTGCCCCTGCTCCAGTAAGGGACCTAACCCCAACTCTAAGACCTAACGATCCCTTCCACACCCCCTTGCTTGACAGACTTAAAGCTCTTGAAAGAACTCAGCGGTACTTGTTGAAACATCTGGCCCCTTCCTACCAACCAGGGTATGATGGGACTCCACATCAATATCAAGTAAGAGACCTCATCTACTAAAGACGACATCAGGTGTCATTCCTGAAACCCCGGTGTAAAGGACCATACCAGGTGCTACTTATAACACCTACAGTGGTAAAGGTAGACGGAATCACTTCCTGGATCAATGCCTCTCATCTCAAGCCTGCGCCATGTCCCCACTATGGCTGGAAGCTGGAAAAGACTGGTAACCCTTTCAAACTGTGTGTTCGCCATGTGGATATGGCTATAGACTCTCCCCTTGGCCACCAGTATTCCTAAGCATCATCAGCCCGTTCAGCAGCGATGGCTGATCAAAAATCCTACTAGACAACAAGTATGGTCTACCTCGAATACAGCCCACTGAGGGACCTGGTGGCCATCCCTCCACCCAGACATTTGTCAGCTACCTATAGGTCTTTCATATTGGGATAGCCCTGATGAACAGGATTCCACTAAAATTCCATTAAATCACTTTCGTACCATAGGTAATGGAAACCAACATTATGGATGTAGGGACACGTGAGCCAGATGCAGTTTGGCTAGCCTAGATTACTATGTTTGCCCGGCGGACTATCAAATCCACAAACAGCCATGGCTGTGTGGGGAAAAGCCGACTTCTTCTGTAAGTCATGGCGATCTGAGCATACAGGGGCTGCCTGCTGGAACCCAAACTCCTCATCAAATTCAGTACACAGCATTGGCCATATTACCAATTAGACAACCAAAATCCATGTCCCCCAGAGGGGTCTCTAGATCCTCAAATTCTGCATGGACTTTTTAACTTCGGCAAGTGCTCAAAAGGGTTGAAGGAAATTCCCCTATGTGCAGGCCTTTTTCCTCCTTTGCTCACATCCTGAACTATGCTTCTCTAATAGATCCTCACCCTCATATTTCTGCTCCAGACTCTCTGCTGTCACTTTCACCTCAGGAATTTGATTTCTCCCCTCCAATTACTAGATCAAAAACCCAAACCTCTACCCTTTCTCAGACCATTGCCCCCTTGCTGACGTAGCAGGTACTTAGGTACCCCTAAACCCAGACACTCCTTTATTCTTCTGTCACTGCCCACAATGGGTCCCAACAGGTCCTCTTACCTGCTAACCCAAAGCTCAAACCAGCTGAGAAGAGCCCTCAGACCCCTATCCAAGATGTAATAAAAATTACCTTTAAAGTTGCATTGTCAACACTGAATACAGGTTACTAAGAATTTAAAATCCCTCACAGGCTTTTTGAGATACTCACTCCCATCTTCCCCTCTGCTCTACTTGCTCTACTGCTCAAGTTTTTTTTGCTAGCAAAATCCCAAACCCCTTTCCCATTAGTCTTTTAATCTCTCCTTCCTGATTCTCAGATCCATGGAGCTGCTCTCACCCCCTGCCTTCCACTCTTCCCCCTCTGTACCAAGACCACAGAAAATTCTTAAGTGAACTTCTTCAGAAGTCTTCACCATGACTGACTTTAGGACTTTCAGCAAAATAATCCCTATGAAAGAGTTCAATGTAGATAAACTTCCTCTTTTCTTGTTGCCCTGTTCTAGTTGCCACTGGCTGGAAAAATCAGCACTCCTAAGCTAGACACCCCTTACTAGTTTTTCACAAAATATGTGAACAAGGCCTCTGGCCTTGAGCTGGAGCTTCACAGAGATTGCTACATTTCTAAGATAAAGAAGTTACCAACTGGGCTCCATTTTAACAGCTGGCAGGGAGAAAAAAAAAGAGAAGACAAAAGCTCTCCCCCTCCCAGGTGTCCTTAAAAAGTTAACTTGCCAAAATAGAAGAAATAAAACAGAAACAAAAAACTGCTTTTTGTGAACTTCTGCAGACTGTGATATTCTGAACCCATTCCCTTACATGTTGGCTACAAAATTCTGAAACAACCTAAACTTGGGGTTCAGAGGATTAATTGATTACAACAGAAGCAATGCTCTCTACATCCTTTTGCAACCAAATAGGACTGCTTCCCTAGCTTCGGTGCTATCTTAGGTGCCTTTCCTTGTCTGTTCCTTCAACAGTATAATTCTATATACTTAATTATTGTTTATGTGTTCATAAAATGGTCAATAGATGTGATTAATTATGTAATGGTGCAGATGTTTCCCAGAGTGCTCTATCATGACACAGGTTCATTTAAAGTTCAAATAGGGGGGGCATAAAACCCGGTTCCGCTGGGAACCTGTATCCCTCACTTTAGCCATCCTATTTGGAATAAGAGTTGCTGCAGGTGTGGGCACAGGAACCACTGACCTAGTCCATGGGACACAACAAATGACTCAATGAGAAGCAGCAATAGACCAAAGCTTAAAGATATTAAAAACCTCAATCCCAGCTTTACAGGAATCTTTAACCTCTCTCTCCGAAGTAGTTTCACAGAATAGGCGACGGTTGGGCCTCCTCTTCATGAGAGAGGGGGCCTTTGTGCTGCAATGAGGGAAGAATATTTTTTTTATGCTGACAATACTGGAGTTGTAAAAGAATCTATGAGTAAATTAAGAAAACGCCTTGAAGAGCGCCAACGAGAGACAGAGGCCCAAAAAGCGTGGTTTGAGTCTTGGTTCACACAGTCCCTTGGGTTAACTACGCTTTTATCTGCCTTGGCCAGTCCATTAATAATCCTCATATTATTGCTTACTGTAGGGCCCTGTTTGCTCAACCGTGTAGTTTCCTTTCTCCAAGCTCAAATTGGACAAGTTAAACTTATGGTAATCAGACAACAATATAACTCACTAGCAGACATAAAATGTGACACCCCCCAATGATCACTTTTTTGATTAAAAGTAACCAGAACAAGAAGTGGGAAATGAAAGGTTTATTAAATAGGTACTTGTCACTTCCTGTTTTTCTGTATGCTTAACAAAACACTGTTGAAATCTTGAGAACTGTTTGCTAATCTTGTTCCCAGAATGTGTTGTCCCCAACTGCCAAACTGCAGAATGTACTCCCTCACACATTTGCAAGCAAACCGCCCACTCACCCTGACCCATCAATAAACTTCACACCCTGCCTTCTCCAAAGAAAGTACATAAGCTCTGCTTAAGCTATTCTCAGGACTCTCTGCTAAATTCAAGTGAGCTCTGAGCTGCAGCATGCTGGACCCCCAATACACACTTTGCTGTTGCATGAGACAGTCTCTTGGTGGTCTCTTCCTAAAATGCTCACTCGACCATTCCATTGGTACAATCATTAGTGTGAACTTTGCTTTTTGTGTCCAGAATATTACTGTGATAAAATGTATATGTAGGTCAGGTGACATGAGTATTTCTTCCACCATTTCTGGGAGGAATATTATCAAGACCTAATAATTAGTATTGGGGTTATAAAGACGTGTACCCTGTGTCTATGGATATAGAGATAATGCATGAATAGACAATACTGTGTTTAAATAATATAACAGGTTCCACTTTAAATAATGTATTGAATTGATATCTGAAAATATATAAGAAATCATTTATTGATATACAATCATTCATTCCAACCAGTTATACATCTAATGGTAATATTATGGTTATGGTTCATTATCTAGGGTGTGTGAGATTTCCTTCAAAAGTAATTATGAAAATCAAAAATAATGTGTTTGGAAATAATTCTCATGAAAAGACCAGTCAAGAAACATGGAGAAATATATGTGTTCTGAAGTAGAAAGTGATTGAAAGTGAAACAAATGCCAATAAAATTGCAAACTTATGGATGAAATATATATACAATGATGTGCATGAACTAAAGAAATAGTAATGTACAAGTGTTGAAAAAAATGAACTTCAAAATACACATTATGTCCCATAGGAGTCTACTTGCATTGATGTTAAACTGAGTCAGTTACTGTAGAAATATTAGGATTTGTATACACCATTCACTTAAGTTAGTTTTCAGTGTTGGAAACAAATAGGTATTCCAGGTGGATGAATATTTCTGAAAATAATCTTGTGAAAAGATTATTATAAATCCACATACATGAATATGAATGAATTTAGGAAATGTATAATAAGACACATATATTTCATATTTTGAAAAATCTGGAGAGTATATATATATATATATATAAACACACACAGATATTAAAAATTAGCACTATATGCCAATTGAAATTCACCATGAAATATATATTATCCACAGATCAAAAATATTCATTTTACTGAACATGGATTTATATATAATGTTGTTCAGCTAGGAAGCTCACCCATAGGGTGAATGTTCAGTTCCAACAGCGTTTAGGAGGAGTGATCTCTTCTCACAATTTGTATCTGCCTATTCAGGTACCACACAATAGTGTACATGTGGTACCAGGTAGGATTATACATGTGCTTATAAAAATACATGTGCTGAATACGCTACAGCGAAAGGGAGACAGGAATTCATATATTTGTTAACTTTAAAAACACATTGAGAACTATTTCAACAAAAAAATGAGTAGATTTATAACTCCTACTCTATATAATGCAAAAGGCAAGTCCAACTATACACTGTGCCTTTTCTGTACTGCTTGTATTTCAATTCTGTTTGGGTTATTTTTCTCCATCATATTAGGATTAGTAGACAGAGTTTAGTAGGGTATGGGGTAGTGTCAGTGTTTCAGTATTTCAAATGGAAAATTGGAAAATGAATCCAATGTGTATGCAAATATGTGCTACACAAAAATCCACCCACTCTCATCCAGAACAATTACTTGACATTACCTTCGCCCCAATTAAGACACAATTAGAGGAGAAGAGTTATAAAATTTGTGAATACATATCTGGAATGGAAATTGCTCAGGAGTTCACAACTTTGGAGGTGCAAGAGGAGTTTCCAAAAGTAAGGGACAGGATAAAACTCCACAATCATGGAGCTCTGTTGGCCTAAAGACTTCTTGAGAAACTTCCTCTGAGGTTGGGCACTTGAAATATATGTTGTTGTCAGGAGCTTTATCTTCCTTTGTAGTGAGACCATCAAAGCTGGGCCTGCATATATGTGACCTGGAGGACATGGTCTCTTATATTCCAATGAACATTAGGCAGCAGTGCTGAATTCTCTCTTTATAGATATCTGTGGCCACTGGGGGTTAAGTGTCTCTCCGTGTGGACTGTGAAGCTATTTGGTCATCCTCCACTTTTTGTGGTGTTTCTTGCTGCTGCATTGGGAGTTTGGTATTTGCTTCTCAAAAAACAAAAAGTTCAACTGGGACACAGTGCTGGAGGGAGTTCTGTCATGTGTCGTGTGTCAGGGTCTGCAGGAGAATGCACCAAATAGGCTTCTATCACACATAGGTTGCCCCCTTGACCATAGCAACCTGATTCTGAACATTGCTCTGAAATTTCTCCATATAACAAGATGCCTTTACATACAAGGTTCTGCTGGCTGCACCATGTCAGTTGCAACCCATTTGGAAGTAAATGGCAGATCCACATGGCCCCACCACAGATGTTTTATCACACACATGCACAACACTGTTCTATGACCACTAATCAGGAGGCTCCAACGTACTGACATCTCTGTTCTACACCATTATCATGAAACCCAGTCAATCAAGGCACTGTCTTGTACACTCGAATTAGCAACAGGACATCGAAGGTTCTCCAGTGCCACCTGGTCAAGGGAATTTCAAGAATGTCATGGTATTTATGTAGCCATTTTTCAAGGATGAAGTTGGAGGCACTGTGGGTTTCCATTCATTCAGGAACCATTAAAGGTTGAGGAAGATCATTTCAATGAAAGCTCTGGAGAAATTTCACAGGCAAGGCTTTCCAAAGAGTGGGCAAAAGGTTACATGAAGCCAGGCACATAGAGGTCTACAATGTGAGGTCCATGTGTGTTTTGACTCTCAACTATGGATTCCAAGGCTTTCAGAATAAAATCATATGGTATCATGGCTGAGATTCCCTGTGCTCTGTGGAAAGCCGCCCTTGGTCTAGATCTCAGTTTCCAAGGGCGACTCTCATGCGTGGCCTCCAAAAATGCCAACACAAATCATGGCAATTCTTCTCTGAGGTCAGTTCCACAACGCAGTCTCAAAGGGGAATCACATCAGAGTTTAAACCCCGATGGACCCAGTCATCTTTTCCAACCACCACACTAATGACCACAATTAAAACCAAAACACTTCCACATAGCCCTCATTTTCTTCCATATAGATACTAATCATAACCTCTGGCTGGAGGCTTCCATGAGGGGCACATCCAAAAACAGTGTCCAAAATACGTTCTCTTGCCCCTCATTTGCCTAAAGTCATTGTGGCCGGGACACCTTTCCTGTGAAGCAGGAGTGATCAAATAGGCCTGCTCTTAATACTGCTCTGATTCTCCAATTTGAGGCCTACTGACAGTCAGGTATAGATTCTTTATGTGATTTGGAGTCATGAGGAAACCCAAGCACCTCTGCAGGGCTTTGAAGTACTAATTTCACCCAAAGGATTCCTATTCTCACTTGATGGATGTCAGGAAACTAATAGAGAAAGGCAAGAAGCTTCATCCACTATAACTGATCTTTTTGCCATTTTGGTTTTGGATGCACACATGGCATCTTTTTTAGATCCATCTGGTTTTGAGAATCAAAGCCACAACCTGACACAGGGCCAAGATACTGATTCAGACACATCCATTTCCAAAGCAATTAAGGAAAGAGCCACAGGTGATGCCCATTCATTTCCATTTGAAAACTATTTTCTTCAGGCTTCACAAAGTGTGACCTGAGGCAAAGACCTTTCTGACATTCAGGGCAACAGAAAAATAGGTAAGTAAAAGGCCCAAAGCAGGGTTTCTCCACTGAGACTTTTCTATTCACACTGATATTTGAGTTTTCTGAGATGATCACATTTCCTTCAGCTATTCAGTACATGGCCATTTCACAGAGCTTGGAGGTGGTACATATCTTGGACACAAAACCATGAGCCTATTCTGGAGAGTTGAGAGAATTCAGGAAGAAAACTGAAACTTAGGAATATAATAGGTGTTGCACATCAATAAGGCTGCCCACTCTCTATTCATACATTGGGCAGGATGAATGCTGGGAGCTTTCTACTAGACACAACACATCCATTGATGCATTCTCTTTTCTATTGTCTACAACCACTGACACAGTAAGATACACAGACATAGAAACACTCGCCTTGCCAAACGACATACAAGAAACAGTCTACCCCAAAACAAACAAACCGACTTTCCTACCTATTCTCAGAACATGAGACAAAACCACATACTCACACCCACACTCAAAAAGGCACCTCCTTCCCCCAAGTAGGTCTCTGACTATATGGAGTGTCCTCTGACTGGTGAGCCATACTTCGTTCCCCCGAAATGGCCTGTACGGTCTCAGATCTTGTCTCCTTTTTCAACTCAGTGAAGTTGCCAGCAGCCAGTGGTGAGCAACTACCTACTTTCCCAGGAAAGGACCCTCTTCATAGCTATTCTGTCATTTGACCATCCTCACATCAGTAGGTACCAAGAAAGACTGACTATGTCCATGGTAACTACAAACAATTGAGCCCACTGGGACGGGGACTGGGACTGGCTCTGGGTGCCTGGCTTCCTGGATACCAACTTCAGAGAGTTCCATCAACAAGGAAGTTAAGTAGGTCAATTCTTTCAGGAACTGAGTGAGGTCACTGCCATGACAACCACTTTGTCCTAACAATTGCTTCAGTTGCTTCCAAGTGTCCCATGAGATGGAGGCTGCCCCTACTTCCTGTGACACTTTCACAAGTTAGAATGGTATGTAAACCATAGGCACCCAGGAACAGCTCTCCACACAGGCCTGGTTTGGTCCATCTTCTCTACATTAAGAAGAGAGAGGCTGATTCAGACACATCCCTTCATTCTGACCAGGGTTTTTGCATTGGAAGATGACTTTTGCTTTCTTAGTTCCTCAATAGCTGCCTACATCTTATCCAGGGATCATTTCTGCATGGACATTTTAGGTTCTCAGCACGTGGAAGATCCCCTACATTCCTGTATTGTAAGACGAACTCTGTACCTGCTCTTTTGTAAAGTAAGATTGAGAAAAGAGTGTATGGTTACGGTTAATAACAGGTTCTATTTGGGTTCGGAATCATTGTGCAAGATGATTAATGGTATTGGGAACCTGCAATATTTTCAAGAATATACAGGGGAAATATAAGTTTGAAAACAGAAATCCAGGTAAGATTTGAAGCCCAGAAAGGCATTAGGCCTTTGAGTGGGATACTTAGCTTTGAATTATATTCTGCACAGATGTCTCAGATGAATCGATATACAATTGCCTTGTACCTTGGATGATTGAATGTCAAAGAGAACATCCAGTCAAAAAGTGATAGTCGGTACGATTAAGACGAAAGTCGGTAGGTTTAGAAAGAAGAGTGAGTATAAGAGTGGGACCAAAAGTTCTTTAGCAATAGGCTTTCGGGAAGACAGTGAATGTAAATGTCAGCACATGTGAAGAGTCAGTCACAATAATGAACTGGGAAAATATGTAGGGAAGCAGAAATCAATAGAGACATTAGGAAATCAGGCAAAGTATAAATTGTGTGGTAGGATTAGACATTTTCAACAGGATTGAGGTTGAATATATAATCTTAGGAAGAAACAAATATGTATTCACCAATAGTATTGACATTAGAGAGCATTAGGCAACCTGGACATGGATGTTTTTAGTAACGCATGCTCACTTTCACTTAGGCTTTGGTACAATCATAAGTGTGACATTTTCATAATGTGTCCAGAATATTACTGTGATAAAATGTATATGTAGATCAGGTGACATGAGTATTTCTGACAACATTTCTGGGAGCTACATTTTAAAGATGAATAAATTAGTATTGGGGATACAAATAGATGTACCCTGTGTCTATAAATATAGAAATAATGCATGAATAGACCATACTGTGAATAAATAATAAAAGTGGTTCAAACTTTAAATAATGGATTGAATTGATATCAGAAAATATACAGGGAATCTTATATTGATATACAATCATTCATTCCAATCAGTTACACATATAATGGTAAAATTAGGGTTATGGTATATCATGAAGAATGTGTGAGTTTTGCTTCAAAATGATTATGAAAACCAAAATGAATGTGTTTGGAAATAAGTGTCATGAAAAGACCATTCAGGAAACTAGGAGTAATACATGTGTTCTGAAGCAGGAAATGATTGAAAATGAATCAAATGTGTATAAATTTGTGAACTTGTGGATGAAATATATATCCTATGATGTGAATAAACTGAAGAAATTGTAATGTACCAGTGTTGAACAAAATGAACTTCAAAATACACATCATGTCCGATAGATTTCTACTTGCATTGATGTTAAACTGTGTCAGTCACTGTAGAAATATTAGGATTGTATGCACCATTCACTTAAGTTAGTTTTCAGTACTAGAAAACAAATATGTATTTCAGGTGGATGAATATTTCTGAGAATAATCTTGTGAAAAGTTGATTATAAATCCACATACATGAACATAAATGAATTTAGGGAGTGTATATAAGACACATATATTTCATATTTTGAAAAATCTGAAGAGTGTATATATATACAAAACACACACACAGACAATAAAAAGTAGCAATATATATGCCAAACAAAATTCATCATGAAATATATATCATCCATAGATGCAAAAATATTTATGTTACTGAACATGGATTTATGTAAAATGTTGTTCTACTAGGAAGCTCACCCATAGATTGAATTTTGAGTTCCAACAGCGTTTATGGGGAGTGATCTCTTCACACAATTTGTATCTGCCAAGTCAGCCTCCTCACAAGAATGTACGTGTGATTCCAAGTAGGATTCTATATGTGCAGATAAAAATACATGTGTTGAATAGGCTACAGAGAAATGGAGACAGGAATTCACATATTTGTTAACTTTAAAAACACATGGAGAACGATTTCAATTAAAAATTAACTAGATTTATAACACCTACCCTATATCATGCAAAAGGCAAGTCCAAATATACACCATGCCTCCTCTGAACTGCTTGTATTTCTATTCTGTTTGGGTTATTTTTCTCCATCATATTAGGATTAGTAATCAGAGTGTAGTAGGGTATGGGTTAGTGTCAGTTGTCCCGGCCGGCCGCACACATCAATGTGGGCAAGGAACCTAGTTGGGGAGGAATGAAGGGACAAGAGACACGAGAGATTACAGCAAGACTGGAGTACTGATCATGCTGCAAACTTTTATTGTTCTCACATGGGAATTTATATGTTGTGGATGGGAAAGCTCTCTTATCGGCAGTTGCTGGATGTCTTCAGAAAGTTTGATAACCTCAGGATGTTGCAGGAAGACAGATGGCCGCAGGATGTCTCAGGGAGATAGATGGCTGCGGGATGTCTCCCAGGCAGGATATCTCTCAGGGGGCTGTTTCTTTTCAGTGTCAGGCTATTCTTTGAAGGAGAACTTCCTTTTAGCCCCTGACCTCTCTTTCTTATATAAAATATTTGACCATACCTTACCGGCCAATGTTTTAGGGGGTGATAGAGGCTCTGTTTCTCTAGCAGGCCTTAGAATATCTCCTGATTCGAGAGAGCATGTTTACTAGGAGATTTCGTGGTGGCCTTGGCATGTTTTGGGAGGAGACGGCTTTGAGGGGGAAGCAGGCTGACCACCATGCACCAGAGCGTGTCACTAAGAGGTCTTCTGTTTTGGGATCCGTGGATACATCCTCCTGCAGTCCATCCTGCACCCTCCGTTATTATGGCCTAACGTCCTCACTCCATGGGTGCATCCTCCCCCAAGTGGAGGGGCCCATGGAGGACGAACCCTTATGCCAATGGCAGAAGATGGTTGGTCAGAGCTGTTACTTATAGTTTAATGTAAGAAAGAGAGATCTGTGGGGATGTAAACTTAAGAAATAAGCCTGTGAGAAGGGTAGAACATCCTTTTAAATGTTGGCAGCATGGTCTTCCATGTCCAGGCGATGATAGTGGACCTGTATGGGCTTAGAGGCCAAAATATTAATCTGTTCTATAATAAATTGTACAAGCCTGTTTATAATGCAGGGTCCTATGGACACCATTAAAAGTAAACCCAACAAAGGGCCTAATAGGGGAAGAAGGTAGGGTAGAAATCCATTAAACCCAGTCCAGAGGGGATTTTCAAAAAGTTCCCTTCATCTCTTTTCTAGATCTTCTTGAAGCTGCTTAATTTTAGTGCGTACTATGGCTGATTTATTGGCATTAAAGCAGCATTGTTCCCCTAAGGCCAAGCAAATACCTCCCTGGTTAGCTGTCAGTAAATCTAAGCCTTCTCTGTTTTGAAGGATCACTTCTGCCAGGGAGTCTACTAGGTCCTGCAAATCTTTAATGGTTCCTGATAGAGTTTTTACATCATTTATAAGTTGTTGAGACAGGCGACACTAAGAGTGTATAGCCATGCCTAAGCCAGCTGTACCTGTGGCCACAGTAGCTGTTATTCCAAGGCTGGCAACGAGTGGTAAGGCCTGTATTGCCCGCCTGTGTCTTTTGACTGAGGTGTCTAGACTAGGAATGCATAGAGTTTCGTCTCCTGGGACAATAGTTATATCAGGGAGTAATAAGGCAAGAACACAGCCAACGGTCCAATTCGATGGAAGCCTCGGGAAGGCCGAGTTTCCTCCACACATAAAAACTGTGCCATTGGAGGGACAAAGAGATGGGGTGGATGAGGAATAGTTTTGTACTGTTGAGCAATTTCCAAAGGAAGTAACTCCAACATCAATATCATAGGTATTATTTTGCATCGCGCCTAAAAGACATATTGTAAAAGTGCCTATAGACTGTACTTTTAAATGAAATCTGGGTTGGCATGTATTATCATCGTCTATGATAGAATTAATAGGAACTGCCATAGGCATGATTGCCCCTGTTGTCATGGAGAGCCAGCAATCACCAGCAAAGTTGGGGTTGGAATTATTAAGCAAGGAGAAGGTAGTTTCCAAAATATCTAATGTATTGTTATCTAAACCTGGGAGCTGGCATTTTGGCTATATTAAGGGATGATATGTGAGCTCAGGGATTTGGGGTTTCAAAAATTTGATTATCTGAGGATGCTTGACAGCATAAGGGAATCCTCCACCATCAGTGACCCCTGTAGGTGCCTTAATGGGGCAGCAGGAGGGTTTACCAACAGGGCCTTGGCACCCAGCTGACTGTAGCTTGGTGTATTTGCCTTCTCCTCCCCGGTCAAAAAGAACGGGGGTATAATGAATAGTGGTCCCTCCTGCTGCATGAGTTTTAGTTAGGGAGGCTTCAAAAAATTGTTCTCCCTGCTTGTTAACACAAATTGAGGCCGACGCATAACAAGTGGCATGCATCGCTTGGGTATGCGTTCAAGTTGCAGAACAATTTTGGAGAGCTTTACTTGTACTAGGGGGAATAATCTTTGGCTTGTTAACACATACCAATTTAGGCTGATGAACTCCTCTGAGTTTATGGTCAACCTCGGCCCGGAGGTAAGCCACCTTAGTCACGCAGTCAGCAGTCTGGGTCAAATTAGTGGGAGTCTGAGTCCAAGATCCTCCCTTGCGTTCACAGGGAGGGCCAAAAAGGTACTCCATGATGTTGGAAGGTGGAGGGCCAAAGCCTCCTTGTACAATCCTGTTCAGCAGAAGTGCCTTAAGTAGGATCCTCACACAGATTGTTGGCTGCATCTGAAAAAGAGGAAAACTTGTCCTCAGGGGGAGGGCCTCCATCCCCGTGTTGAGGTAAGCCATTAACCTGTTTAACCAGGCGTTCTGGTAACCATCTTGGGGCTGTTTGCTCTTCGTCCAAAACACAAGCTGAGCCTCGTCCACAGATGAGGACAGGACCTGGGCGTTTCCATTTATTTGTAAGGGGATTGTGCCACATAACAGGTGGGCGAACAGAATTGGACGAGGATTGCCTGTGTCAGTCTGCAGCCGAATGGCCTTCATTGTCTAGGGAAAGAAAAATAAGGGCAAATAATGCATGATTAAGGCGATGCCTGTGAGTGGTAAATACAAGTGCAGAAACATTAATGCGGGTTAGCCAAGTCTTTAGGTAAGGTGGGCACGTTCCACAATGCTTGAGGCTTGTATGGAATTCCAGTAGTATGCCAAATTTGCGAGGTAGCACAAAACTGTTTAAACTTGGCACTGGTATATGCAGAACAATTATCTTTTTTTTAATATGTATTGGTTTACCCATTACAGAAAACGCTGAAACAAGATGAGAAAGGACATCTTTGATAGCCTCTCCAGAATGTGGTGATGCGAAAATAAGGCCACTGAAGGTATCTACAGAAACGTGTACATATTTGGTTTTTCCAAATTCAGAAAAATGAGTAACATCCATTTGCCAAAACTGATTGGACAGTAATCTTCGGGGGTTAACTCCCAAGTGTTGAATGGGGAGGGAGACAGGGCAACCAGGGCATGCTTTTACTATTTCTCATGCCTGTTGCCTGGTAATTTTACATAGTTATCGAAGGTTCTGCGAATTTAGATGGTGAAGATTGTGTAACTCCGTGGCCTTTTGAGTGCAGCCAACAAAAATTGGAAAGATGAAACGAGTTGCTGCATCAGCTTTGGCATTACCTTGTGTTAGAGGGCTGGGAAGATCAGAGTGTGCCCTGCTGTGTCCTAAGAAAAATGGGTGTTGTCTGGCCTGAATTAGCTGCTGAAGCTGGTGAAACCGATGGGCGACATTGGAAGAAGCCTTAATGGTGGGTGAAATCTCAAGCAGGCGCACAGAATGAGCAATGTAGGCACTGTATGTATAAATATTAACAGGATTATCAAAAAATGTTTTAAAAACTTGTGTTATTGCAAACAATTCCACAAACTCTGCTGAATGATAGACAGTATCAAAGGTGTTAGGCTGGTTATTGACAACAAAGACTGCTCGGCCATTACTGGAACTGTCTGTAAAGACAGTAAGGGCTTGAGGAATGGGAGCCTTTTGAGTAATTTTGGCAAAAATAAATGGATGTAACTGGATAAAATGTAAAAGGGGGTCATTGGGTAGGTGGTTATCAATTGTTCCCAAAAAGCCTGATAAGGCAATACGCCATTCATCCTCCGTCTGTAGTAAAAATTGGATTTGGTCTTTAGTATATGAAATTAAAATATTATCATGGTCTTTGCCAAAATGTTGTCGAGATAGCAAACGACTTTTAAAAATAATAGAAGCTACCTGAGCAAGAAAAACAGTAATAACCTTGGAGAATGTGGTGGGTAAATGGACCCAAAGCAAAGGCAGCCTTTATTTCTAAAATGTGTATTTCGTTGCCAAAATATTCCTGTGGGTGTATGAGGAGTGTGTAAAATAACCAGAACCAGAGGAAGGTTATAAGAATGTTCTGTAAAAAACTGTTTGGCAATGGCTTCTGTGACTTGGTTTAATGCCTGTCATGCCTCGGGAGTAAGTTTTTGAGGGGAGGAGGGGTGGGAATCACCTCTCAAAATATCATTAAGGGACAAAAGTACACAAGGTGGTAATTTTAAATATGTTTTTAGCCATTGAATATTCCCCAGGAATTTTTGAAAATCATTAAGGTTGTGAAGATGGTCCACCCATAGTGGTATCTTAGGAATTTGGATCTGATTATCTTGAAGTTTAAGGCCCAAATAGGTATAACAGTCCTGTGTTTTAACCTTATTAGGAGCTATCTGTTGTCCCAAGGAAGTGAGGATTTTGTAAATGTCCAAGTAACAATTATTAAGGTCATGGTTATTAGGTGCAGCAATTAACAAATCATTCATATAATGTAAAATATAAATTTGTGGCCATAGCTCTCTCACAGGGTCTACTGCTTGAGCAACGCATTTTTGGCAAAGACTAGGGCTGTTGGCCATACCTTGGGGAAGAACCTTCCATTGAAATCTCTGCATAGAGCCCTGAAAATTAATGCGAGGGAGACTAAAGGCAAAATAGGGTCTATCCGCAGGATGTAAAGGAATGGTAAAAAAACAATCTTTTAACTCAATAATCATTTTACAATAGTTTTTGGGAATAGCCACTGGTGTGGGAATGCCTGGCTATAGTGCTCTTATTGGGCACATAGCTTTATTAATGGCAAACAAATATTGTAAAAGGCACCACTTGCCTGATTTTTACTTGATAACAAAAATTGGAGTATTCGATGTTGAGGTTGAGGGCTCTACATGGCCGGCTGCCAGCTGTTCCTTCACTAACATGGAGGCAGCCTCCATATTTTCTTGGGTAAGTGGCCATTGATTCACCCACACAAGAGTCTGAGTTTCCCAAATAATTTTATCTCCATGGGGTACAGGAGAGTCAGAGACCGACACTAAAAATCCGAATACCCAAGTCCATATGTATTTGTTTTTTGTATGGGTTTTATTGGCTCAACCAGTCCTTGTATCAGTCTCCCAAGGCCTGTACCAGGGACAAAATTTATATGAAGCATTTGATGAGTTACTATGGAATTGGGACTGGCATGAATAACTTCCATTTGACTCAAAATATCTTGGGCCCATAGGTTAACAGGGAGGTCAGGAACAATGAAAAGAGTGACAATTCCCTTATTACCCTCTTTATAAGTCCAGCTAAGAGCCGTAGAGCTGACCAGAGGATTTTTTGACTGTCCTATCCCTTTAAGGTCAGTCAAGGATGAGGTGAGGGTCCAAGCTGATGGCCAATATTTTTGAGAAATAATTGTGTCATCAGCTCCAGTATTTAGAATTCCTTGGAATTCCTTTCCTTCAATAAGTAAGGAAATTGTGGGTCTTTTGTGAGAAACGGGTTGAACCAAATTTACATCAGAGCAGCCCAAGGAGGCAGTCCCCTGCGGTAGGTTTGGGCGGTGGAAGTGCCTCCTGGATTCAAGGGAAGGAGTATTAATTGTGCAAGACTTGTTCGTGCTGGGATGGCCACAACTCCATTAATAGCTGTGGCCAGTATTTTTTTTCTCCAGTGAAATCATTATTATTAATGCCATGGAAGACCTGAACACCATGTAAGTTAGTAGAGGCTCTCCCAAAAATAAGGGCACACATATGAGATTGAGGGGGACCCATAATTCCAGTGGGTATTATCTGGGGTCCTTGCATTGAGTCCAATATAGTATCGGTGGTGGCACAGAGGTCCAATCCTGCGCTGCCTGGAGTGGCTAGTTGGAGGGAGGCAATTGTGGAGAAGAATTTTGAGGTAGGTTGGGAGTTTGGGAGGGAACAAATCTTATTGTCCCTGGGTTTGTCCTGGGGGATGTCGTGGCCGGGGGCTGGCCCCGCAGGGAGTTTCCCAAGAAGCAGGAAAAAATAGGCTGTCTGAGGGCATTTGTCTTAGATCTACACTCACTGGCCCAGTGATGACCTTTACCACATCTAGGGCAAAGGATAGCTTGGGGCGGTATAGCCCCAGTTGAAGGAGACGCTATTCCTAGGCTTTTTTTGCCTGTCGGACACTTGCGTGCAAAATGGCCAGGTTGTTTACAAGTAAAGCAAGTACGTGAGCCAGGATTGTGAAAGGTCTTGGTAAAGGTGGCACCTAGGGCAAGACCCATGGCATGGGCTGCACCTACCCCTGCATTGAGTCTAATAAAGTCAGAGAGTTTCCCT
Organism: Callospermophilus lateralis; assembly: GCF_048772815.1. Taxonomy (NCBI): domain Eukaryota; kingdom Metazoa; phylum Chordata; class Mammalia; order Rodentia; family Sciuridae; genus Callospermophilus; species Callospermophilus lateralis. The sequence continues at coordinate 101,742 of NW_027512449.1, forward strand.
TTATCCTTATGTGGTTGAAGAACATCCTGACATGCCGGGTTGGCGTTTTCAAAGGCAAGATGTTTTACAAAAGCGCTTTTGCTTTCGCTTGGTCCAAGCAAGCATTCCACAGCTAGGTTAAGCCGGGGAACAAAGTCGCTATAAGGCTCGTCGGGCCCTTGTCAAATTTTTGCCAGGGAAGTGGTAGCCGAGGCTTTTGAGGGAGGTGTCTCCAAGCATGTAAGCCAGCCATCTGAATCTGCATCAAAAGTCCAGCAGGGAAATGTGCCTGTTTTGTTTTATTGTGAAAAGGCTCATTGCCCACTAGCTTAACATAAGTCCTGGATTTAGAGAAGGCCTTAGTTAAAATTTTTTGAGCAGTTTCCCGACAGTGCTCTTTGAAATCTGCATTCCATAACAGGAAGTCTCTGGCACTGAGGGTATCTTGGTCTAAAAATTTCCAATCATTGGGAGTAAGTCATTGTGTGCTGTGGCTTTCTAATAAAGCCAACGTGTAGGGTGCAATGGGGCCATAGTGAGCACAAGCCTTTTTTAGTTTTTCAGGAAAATGCAGGCTTAATTTTTTGTAGACTCTGGGTTCCTGCCTGCCTAGGGCTGAACTCCTCATCCTCTGAGTCCTGATCTCCTTAATCCATTTCCCCTCTTCCTCCTCTTTATCCTCGTCTAATTCTTTGACCTCAGCCTGGGCAGGCTTATCTATCAGACTGGTGGTGACTGGGAAGGCGAGCACAGGTCAATGGAGTGGCTTCGCCTTTGTATTAGACCACTGTAGGCCAGTTGCTTTGACTCCATACCTAAGGCTAATGAAGAGAGCTCAGAGTGAAGGGATCTTAATTCTTTTAAAGGTTGGATCTGTTCCTGTGTATGTTGAAAGGATGCTCACAAAGGAGCCAGTTTAGGCAAGGGAAGTGGGGAGAAAATATCGGGGAGGGGGCATTTGTTCCCTGAAGGGCCAGAGCACAAAAGGCAGGAGGGATATAGGAGGGAGGTGGATGTGTAAGTCCTATAAGCTGTGGCAGGGTCTTGAGAGGTGGAGGGTCTTCTGAATGGTAGCGAGCTGCTTCCTTCTCCAAGGTAGCCTCCTCTACAGGGGTCAATGAGTCTCCGGTATTTAAAACTGGATAAAGGCAGTTGGTAATCATTGGAGCCTTATTCATTAGGGTGGTATTTTGAGGGGGACCAGGAAGGTTCCCACAGTCCTGGGGAGCCTGAGAAGGGTCTATGTCTATACTAACTGATGGGCATGCCGAGGGGATATGAGAAGTATTTGCATAGTCTCTTTCCCAACCTTGACAACTTTTAAGGTACCATTGTCAAAGGGTGAACTTTTAAGAATTCTATTAATTAAGTTCCAGTAAGAAAAGGTGGGAACAGGCACTTTTTCTGGGCCAAAGGATTCATAATAATCTTTTAAACAGTCTCCTACTCTAAGCCATCTTTTACCATCAATGGTCCTTTCAAGAGGAAACCATGGACACTGCTCTCTTATGTGTGAAAAGAAAAAAAAATTTAAGTCTTTTTTCTTAATACGCCCCCCCATGTCTGGAAGGACTCCTTGTAGCCTGACAAAAACAAATCATGTGACGAAACTGCTTGCCCCATGGTGGGTCAATCACTGTGTGTCATCCCCACCCTCCTCCTGGATCTGTCTCTCGGTGGTGTCTTCTGCGGTTATTGCAAGCTCGGCTTGACCAAATCTTCCAGGAGGACGGGGTCCCCCTCAATCAAAAGCTCGAGCCCCAGTCAGTGGGCGCCAGATGTCCCGGCCGGCAGGACACATCAACGTGGGCAGCGAACCTAGATAGGGAGGAATGAAGGGACAAGAGACACGAGAGATGACAGCAAGACAGGAGTTCTGATCAAGCTGCAAATTTTTATTGTTCACACAGGGGTATTTTTATGCTGGATGTGGGAAATCTCTCTTATCTGCACTTCCCAGATGTCTTCACAACGTGAGATAACCTCAGGAAGTTTCAGAAAGACAGATGGGCACAGGATGTCTCAGGGAGACAGATGGCTACAGGATGTCTCCCAGACAGGATGTCTCCTGGTGGCTGTTTCTTGTAAGTGTCAGGCTATTCTTTGAAGGAGAATTCCTTCTACCTCTGACAGTCAGGGATTCAGTATTTCGAATAGAAAATTGGAAAATGAATCCAATGTGTATGCAAATATATGCTACCCAAAAGTCTTCCCACTCTCATTCAGAACAATGCCTTGACATTACCTTCACCCCAAGTAAGACACAATAAGAGGAGAAGAGTTAGAAAATCTGTGAATACACATCTGGAATGGAAAATGCTCAGTAGTTAACAACCTTGGAGGTGGTAGAGGTGTTTCGAAAAGTAAGGTACATGGTAAACACTCCACAAACATGAAGCTCTCTTGGCCTAAAGACTTCTTGAGAAACTGCCTCTGAGGTTGGGCACTTGAAATATATGTTGTTGTCAGGAGTTTTAACTTCCTTTGTAGTGAGACCATCAAATCTGGGTCTGCTTCTGTGTGTCCTGGAGCACATGGTTTCTTTTTTTCCAATAAACATGAGGCAGCAGGGCTGAATTCTCTCTTTGTAGGTAATTTGTTGCCATTTGGGGGCAAAGTGTCTCCCAGTGTGGACTTTAAAGCCATTTGGTCTTCCTCTACTTTTCATGGTGTTTCTTGCAGCTACACTGGGAGTTTGGTATTTGCTTCATGAAATACGAGGAGGTCAACTAAGACAGAGTGCTGGAGGGAGTTCTGTCACGTGTGTTGGTTAAGGGTCTGCAGGAGAGTGCACCAACCAGGCTTCTATCCCACATAGCTTGCCCCCTTGACAATAGAAATCTGATTCTAAACATTGCCCTGAAACCTCTCCGTATAATAAGATGCCTTTACATACAAGGGTATGGGGGCTGCACCATGTCAGTCACAAACCATTTGGAAGCCAATGGCAGATCCACATGACCCCATCACAGATGTTTTAACAAACACCTACACTCCACTGCTCTAGGCCGAATACTCATCGGGCTCCAAATTACTGGCATCTCTGTTCTACACGATTTTCATGAAACCCAGTCAATCAAGGCACTGTCTGGTACACTCATGATCATCTATAAGACATCCAAAGGTTCTCCACTGACACCTGTTCATGAGAATTTCAAAAATTTAATGGTATTTATCTAGCCTTTTTTCAAGGATGAAGTTTGAGGCACTGTGGGGTTTAATTCATTCAGGAACCATTAAATGGAGAGGAAGCTCATTTCAATGAAATCTCTGGAGAATTCTAACAGGCAATGCTTCCCAACGACAGGCTAAAAGGTCACATTAAGCCAGGCGTTTGAGGTCTACAATGTGTGATCCTTTTGTGTTTTGACTTGCAACTATGGCTGCCAATTCTTTAAGAATTAAATCATGTGATATCCTTCCTGAGGTTCCCAGTGCTCTGTGGAAAGCCACCCTGGGCCTTGATCTCAGTTTCCAAGGGCGACTCTCATGTGTGGCCTCCTAAAATCCCATCACAATACATGGCAATACTTCTTTGAGGTCAGTTCCATAACTCAGTCTCTAAGGGGAATCACACCAGTCTTCAAGCCCAGGTGGCCTCAGTCATCTCTTCGAACGGCCACAAAAATGACCACAATTAAAACCAAAACACTCCCACATGGCCCTCATCTTCTTCCATATAGACACTAATCATAACCTCAGGCTGTAGGTTTCCATGAAGGCCAAAGCCAAAGACAGTATCCAAAATAAGGTCCCTTTCTCCCATTTGCCTAAAGTCAGTGTGGCAGGGACACCCTTCCTGTGAACCAGGAGTGATCTAAGAGGCCTGCCCTTAATACTGCTCTGATTCTCCATTTTGTGGCCTAATGACTGTGGGGTTTAGATTCCTTATGTTAATTGGGGTCATGAGAAAACCCAAGCACCTATGGCCTAGCCTCTGTAGTGATTTGAAGAACTCATTTGACCCAAAGGATCACTATTCTCAAAGATGGAGGTCAGGAACCTTACAGAGGAAGGTGAGAGACTTCATCCACAATGACTGCTCTTGTGGCTATTTTGGTTTTGGATGCACACATGGGATTTTTTTAGATCCATTAGGTGCTGAGAATCTAAGCCACATCCTCACACAGGGCCAAGAAGCTGATTCAGACACATCCCTTTCCAAAGCAATTAAGCCAAGAGCCAAAGGTGATGCCCATTCACTTCCATTTGAAAACTCTTCAGTCTTCACAAAGGGGTGGCCTGAGGCAAAGACCTTCCTGACATTCAGGGCAATAATACAATAGGTAAGCAAAAGGCCCAAAGCAGGGTTTCTCCACTGGGACTTTCCTGGTCACACTGATATCTGAGTTTTCTGAGATGCTCACCATTGCCTTCAGCTATCCAGTATATGGCCATGTCACAGAGCTTAAAGGTGGTACATATCTTGGACACAAAACCATGAGCCTATTCTGGAGTTTGGCCAAAATTCAGAAAGAAAATAGGAACTTAGGAAGATATTAGGAGTGGCCGATCCATATGGCAAGCCGCAGACCATTCATAAATAGGACAGGATGAATGCTGGTAAGATTTCTACTAGATAGGACATATGTATTGATGCACTCTCTATTCTAATGTCTACAACCACGGACACAGTGGGATACACAGACAAAGAAACACTCGCCTTGTCAAAAGACTTACTAGAAACATTTCACACCAAACCAAACAAAAGGACTTTCCTACCTATTCTCAGAACATGAGACAAAATGACAAACCCACACCCACACCCACACCCACACCCACACAGACCCCCAAGTAGGTCTGTGAAAATATGGAGTGACCTTTGACTGGTGGGCCATAACATATTCCCCCATAATGGGCTGTCCTGTCTCAGATCTGGTCTCCGTGTCCAACTCTGTGAAGCTGATAGGAGCCAGCAGTGAGCCAGTACCTTCTTTCTCAGGAAAGGCCCCTCCTCAGACCTTCCTGGCATTAGGCTATCCTCACATCAGTAGGTACCAAGAAAGACTGTCTCTGTCCTTGGAAAATCCAAACAAGTTTGAACACTGGGACATGAACTGGGACTAGCTCTGGGTGCCTGACTTCCTGTATCCCAAGTTCAGAGAGTTCCTTCATCAAGGAAGTGAGGTGAGGTCACTTCCTTCAGGAACTAAATGAGGTCACTGCCTTGACAACAACTTTGTCCTAAAAGTTTCTTCTAAGAGTCCCATGAGATGGAGGATGCACCTACTCGCTCTGACATTTTCACAAGTTAGAATGGTATATCAACCATAGGCACCCGGGAACAGCTCTCCACACAGGCCTGGTTTGGTCCATCTTCTCTACATTAAGATGAAAGAGGCTGATTCAGACACATCCCTTCATCTTGACCAGGTTGTTTACCATGGAAGTTGACTTTTCCTCCCTCAGGTCCTTCATAGCTGCCTACATCTTCTCCATGGATCATTTCTGCATGGATCTTTGAGGTTCTCAGCAGGTGGAAGTTTCCCTACACTCCTGTATTGTAAGGCCAACTCTGTCCCTGCTTTTCTGTATGGTTTGGGTAATAACAGGTTCGATTTTGTTAGGAATCATTCTGAGCGATGAATAATTTTATTGGGAACCTGCGATATTTATTAAATTATATTGGTAAAATATATGTATGAAAACAGAAATCTAGGATTTGAAGCCCAGAAGGGCATTGGGCCCATGATTGGGATACGTAGTGTTGAATTAGGTTCTGCACAGATGTCTCAGATAAATCCATTTACAATGGCATAGGACCTTGTACATTGGATGATTGAATGAGGAAGAGAACATCCAGTCAAAAAGGGATAGTCGGTAGGATTAGGTAGATAGTCGGTAGGTTTTGGAAGAAGAGTGAGTACAGGATTTGGACGGAAATTTCTTTTGCAATAGGGTTTCAGTTAGAGAGTGAATGTAAATGTCAGCACATATGAAAATTCAGTCACAATGATGAACTTTGAAAAATATGTAGAAAAGCAGATAATAATAGAGACTTTAAAAAATCTGGCAAAGTATAAAGTGAGTGATAGGATTAGACATTTTGTACACTGTTGAGTTTGAATATATAATCTTAAGAAGAAACAAATATGCAGTGACCATTAGGATTGACATTTGAGAGCATTAGGAAACCTGGACATGGATGCTTTTAGTAATCCATGTTCACTTTCCTTTTAGGCTTTGGTACAATCATAAGTGTGACCTTTGCATTTTTTGTCCAGAATATTACTGTCATAGAATGTATATGTGGATCAGGTGACATGAGCATTTCTTCAAGCATTTCTGGGAGTAAGGTTTTCAAGAGCTATAAATTAGTATTGGGGGTACAAAGAGGTGTACCCTGTGTCCATGAATATAGACATAATGCATGAATAGACCACATTTTGAATAAATAATTTAACTGTTCCCACTTTAAATAATGCATTGAATTAATATATGAAATATTATAAGAAATCTTGTATTGATATAATATCATTCATTTCAACCAGTAATACATCTAAATGTAATATTAGGGTTATGGATTATCATGAAAGGTGTGTGAGTATTGCTTCAAAAGTGATCCTAGAAATCGAAAATAATGTGTTTGGAAAGAAGTCTCATAAAAAGACCAGTCAAGAAACATGGAGGAATACATGTGATCTGAAGAAGAAAATGATTGAATGTGAAACAAATGCCTATAAACTTGCGAACTTGTGGATGAAATATATATCCCATGATGTGAATAAATTGAAGAAATAGTAATGTACCAGTGTTGAATAAAACGAACATCCAAATACACATCATGTCCCATAGGAATCTACTTGAATTGATGTTAAACTAGGTCAGCTACTGTAGAAATATTAGGATTTGTATGCACCATTCACTAAAGTTAGTTTTCAGTACTAAGAAACAAATATGTATATCAGGAGAATGAATATTTTGAGAATACTCTTGAGAAAATTTGATTATAATTCCACATACTTGAATATGAATGAGTTAAGGGAGTTTATAATAAGACACATATTTCATATTTTGAAAAATCTGGAGAATTTATATATATACACATACACCCACACAAACACACACGGACATTAAAAATAGCATAATATATGCTATAGGAAATTCACCATGAAATTTATATCATCCAGAGATCCAAAAATATTTATTTTATTTAACATGGATTTATGTATAATGTTGTTCAACTAGGAAGCTCACGCATAGGTTGAATTTTCAGTTCTAAAGCGCTTAGGAGGAGTGATCTCTTAAAATTTTTTATCTGCCAAGTCAGCCACTTCACAAGAATGTACGTGTGGTATCAGGTAAGATTCTATAATTGCATGTAAAAATACATGTGCTGAATAGGCTACAGAGACAGGGAAACAGGAATTCACATATTTGTTAACTTTAAAACACATGGAGAAATATTTTAACAAATAATTGACTAGATTTATAACTCCTACCCTAAATAATGCAAAAGGCAATTCCACTATACACCATGCCTTCTCTGAACTGCTTGCATTTCTATTTTTTTGGTTTATTTTTCTCTACCTTATTAGGATTAGTTGTCAGAGTCTAGTAGGGTAGGTGTTAGTGTGAGGTATTCAGTATTTTGAAAGGAAAATTGGAAAATGAATCCAATGTGTATGTAAATATGTGATACACAAAAATCTTCCCACTCTCATCCAGAACAATGCCTTGACATTACAATCGCCCAGAGTAAGACACAATTAGAAGAGAAGAGTTAGAAAATCTGTGAATAAATATCTGGAATGGAATATGCTCAGGAGTTCACAACCTTGGAGGAGGTAGAGGAGATTCCAAAAGTAAGGGACAGTGTAATCATTCCAAAAACATGGAGCTCTGCTGGCCTAAAGACTTCTTGAGAAACTGCCTCTGAGGTTGGGCACTTGGAATATATGTTGTTGTCGGGAGCTTCAGCTTCGTTTGTAGTGAGACCATCAAATCAGGGTCTTCATCTATGTGACCTGAAGGACATGGTTTCTTATTTTCCACTGAACATGAGTCAGCAGTGCTGAATACTCTCTTTGTAGGTAAACTGTGGACACGGGGGGCTAAGTGTATCCACATGGGCCTGTGAAGCTATTTGGTCATTCTCCACTTTTCGTGTTGTTTCTTGGTGCTGCACTGGGATTTTGGTATTTGTTTCACGAAATACAAATAATTCAACTGTTACTCTGTGCGTGAGGGAGTTCTGTCACGTGTGGTGGGTCAGGGTCTACAGGAGAATGCACCAAACAGGCTTATATCCCACATAGTTGCCCCCTTGACCATAGCAACCTGATTCTTAATATTTCCCTAAAACCTCTGCATATAACAAGATGCCTTTACATTGAAGGGACTGCTGGCTGCACCATATCAGTCACAAGCAATTTGGAAGCCAAAGGCAGATCCACATGACCACACCGCAGATGTTTTATCACACACCTGCCCACCACTGCTCTAGGCCCACTCCTCAGGAGGCTCCAACTTCCTGGCATCTCTGTTCTGCACAATTTTTATGAAAACCAGTCAATCAAGGCACTGACTGTTATTCTCATGATCAGCCACAAGATATTCAAAGAATCTCCAGTGCCAACTTGTCACGGGAATTTTAAATATTTCATGATATATTGACCTAGCCATTTTTCAAGGATGAAGTTGGAGGCATTCTGGAACTATTAAATGGTGAGGAAGCTCATTTCAATGAAATATCTGGAGATGTCTCACAGGAAAGGCTTCCCAAAGAGTGGCCAAAAGGTCACATGAATCCTTGAAAATTGAGGTCTACAATGTGAGGTCCATGTGTGTTTTGACTCTCAACAATGGTTGCCAAGTTTTTCAGAATAAAATCATGTGATATCCTGGCTGAGATTTCCAGTGCTCTGTGAATAGCTACCCTGGGCCTAGATCTCAGTTTCCAAGGGTGACTATTGTGCGTGGCCTCCTAAAATTCCAACACTATTCATGGCAATACTTCTCTGAGTTCAGTACGAGAACTCAGTCTTTATGCGGATCCCACCAAAGTTCAAGCCAAGGTGGACCATGTCATCTCTACTAACCGCCACAAAAATGACTACAATTAAAACCAAAACACTCCCACATGGCCCTCATTTTCTTCCATACAGACACTCATCATAACCTCTGGCTGGAGGTTTCCGTGAGGGGTGCAGCCCAAGACAGTGTCCAAAATAAGCTCCCTTGCCCCTCATTTGCCTAAAGTCAGGGTGGCCTGGACACCCTTCCTGTGAACTAAGAGTGATCAAATAGGCCTGCCGTTTATTTTGCTCTGCTTCTTAAATTTGAGGCCTACTGATGGTGGGATTTAGATTCTTCATGTGAATTGGAGTCATGAGAAAACCCAGTCACCTATGGGCTAGAATCTGCAGGGCTTTGAAGAACTTATTTGACCCAAAGGAGCCCTATTCTCACTTGATGGAGGTCAGGAACCTTACCAAGGAAGGAGAGAGATTCATCCACAATGATTGCTCTTTTGGACATTTTGCTTTTGGATGCATACATGGGATCTCTCTTTAGATCCATCAGGTTCAGAGAATCTAAGCCACAGAATTACACAAGGTCAAGGGGCAACAGAACAATAGGTAAGGAAAAGGCCCAAAGCATGGTTTCTCCACTGAGTCTTTACTGGTCACACTGATATCTGAGTTTTCTGAGATGCTCGCCATGCCCTTCATTTAACCAATACATGGCCGTGTCACAGAGCTTGGAGGTGGTACATATCTTGGACACAAAACCATGAGCCTATTCTGGAGAGTGGCCAGAATTCAGGAAGCAAACAGTAACTTAGGAAGATAGCAGGTGTTGCCGATCCATAAGGCAAGACGCAGTCCATTCATAAATTGGGAAGGATGAATGCTGGGAAGCTTTCTACTAGACAAGACACATCCATTGATGCATTCTCTTTGCTAATGTCTACAACCACGGACACAGTGAGATACACAGACATAGAAACACTCGCCTTTTCATACGACTTTCTGGAAACACTTTACTTCAAACCAAACAAACCGACTTTCGGACATATTCTCAGAGCATGAGAAAAAAACCACAAACCACACCCACAGCCAGATAAGCACCTCCTTCCTCCAAGTAGGTTTGTGACTATCCGGAGTGTTCTCTGACTGATAGGCCATACTATGTTCCCCCGAAATAGCCTCTCCTATCTCACATCTGGTGTCCATGGGCAATTCTGTGAAGTTGTCAGGAGCCAGCAGTGAGCCACTACCTTCTTTGTCAGGAAAGGCCCCTCTTAAGAGCTTTCCTGTCATTTGTCCATCCTCACATCAGTAGATACCAAGAAAGACTGACTCTGTCCTTGTTAAATCAAACAAGTGAGACCACTAGGCCTGGGACTGAGACAGGCTCTAGATGCCTGGCTTACTGGATCCCAAGTTCAGAAAGTGCCATCACCAAAAAAGTGAGGTGAGGTAACTTCTTTCAGGAACTGAATGAGGTTACTGCCTTGGCAACCAGTTTGTCCTAACACATGTATCCAAGGTTCCCATGACATGTAGGCTGACCGTATTTCTGTGACACTTTCACAAGTTAGAATGGTATATCAACCATAGGCACCCGGGAACAGCTCTCCACACAGGCCTCATTTGGTCCATCTTATCTACATTAAGAAGAGAGAGGCTGATTCAGACAAAAGCCTTCATCCTGACCAGGTTGTTTGCCATGGAAGATGACTTTTGATCTCTCAGGACCTTCATACCTGCCTACATCTTCTCCAGGGATCAATTCTGAATGGACCTTTGAGGTTCTCAGCAGGTGGACAATCCCCTACTTTCCTGTATTGTAAGACCAACTCTGTCCCTGCTCTTTTATAAAGGTAGATTGAGGGAACAGTTTATGGTTAGGGTTAATTACATGTTTGTTTTGGGTTAGGAACCATTTTGCTGGATGAATAATGGTATTGGGAATCTGTGATATATATAAGAATATAGAGTTGAAAAATATGTATGAAAACAGAAATTTAGTAAGATTTAAAGTCCATATTGGCATTGGGCCTTTGATTGGGATACTTAGCTTTGAATTACGTTCTGCAGTGATGTCTCAGATAAATCGATAATCAATGACATAGGACCTTGTACCTTGGATGATAGATTGTATAAAAGAACATCCACTCAAACAGGGATAGTCCATAGGATTAGGAAGATAGTCAGTAGGTTTTGCAAGAAGTGTGAGTACAGGATATGGACCAAAAGTTCTTTATCAATAGGGTTTCGGTAATAGAATGAATGTCAATGTCAGCACATGTGAAGAGTCAGTCACATAGGTAAACTATGGAAAATAAGTAGGAAAGGAAACATCAATAGAGACAGTAGGAAATCAGGCAAAGTATAAAGTGAGTGATAGGATTAGACATTTTAACAGGGTTGATATTCACTATATAATCTTCAAAGAAACAAATATGTAGTCACCAATAGGATGGACATTTGAGAGAATTAGGCAACCTAGACATCAATGTTTTTAGTAATCCATGCTCCCATTCAATTTAGGCTTTTGTACAAACATATGTGTGATCTTTGCATTTTGTATCCAAAATAGTACTGTGATAAAATGTATATGTAGATCAGGTGACATAAGTATTTTTTCCACCATTTCAGGGAGCAATATTTTGAAGATGTATAAATTAGTATTGCGGGTACAAAGAGGTGTACCCTGTGTCTATGAATATAGAGATAATGCATGAATAGATGATACTGTGGATAAATAATATTACTGATTCCACTTTAAAAAATGGATTAAATTGATATCTTAAAATATATAAGAAATCTTATATTGATACACAGTCATTCATGCCTATCAGTTATACATCTAATGGTAATATTAGGGTTATGGTTTGTCATTAAGGGTGTGTGAGTTTTGCTTCAAAAGTAATTATGGAAATCGAAAATAATGTGTTTGTAAAGAAGTCTCATGAAGAGACTAGTTAAGAAACATGGAGGAATACATGTGTTCTGAAGCAGGAAGTAATTGAAAGTGAAACAAATTGATATAAATTAGCGAACTTGTGGATGAAATATATATCCTATGATGTGCATAAACTGAAGAAATAGTAATGTACCAGTGTTGAAAAAAAATGAACATCAAAATACATGTCATGTCCCATAGGAATCTACTTGCATTGATCTTAAACTTGGTCGGTAACTGTAGAAATATTAGGATTTGTATGCATCATTCACTGAAGTTAGTTTTCAGTACTAGAAAACGAATATGTATTTCAGGTGGATGAATATTTCTGAGAATAATCTTGTGAAAAGTTGATAATAAATCCACATACATGAACATGAATAAATTTAGGGAGTGTATAATAAGACACATATATTTCATTTTTTCAAAAATCTGGAGAGTGTATATATATATATATATATATATATATATATATATATATATATATATATATACACACACACACACACACTCACACAGACATTAAAAAGTAGCAATATATATGCCAATCAAAATTTATCATGAAATATATATAATTCACACATCCCAAAATATACTTTTTACTGAACATGGATTTATATATAATTTTTTTCAGCTAGGAAGGTCACCAATAGTTTGAATTTTCAGTTCCAACAGCATTAAGAGGAGTGATCTCTTTTCACAATTTGCATCTGCCAAGTCAGCAACCTGTCAAGTATGTACATGTGATACCAGGTAGGATTCTATATGTGCATATAAAAACACATGTGCTGAATAGGCCACAGAGAAAGGGAGAGAGGAATTCACATATTTGTTGACTTTAAAAACACATGGAGAACTGTTTTAATTAAAAATTGACTAGATTTATAATTCCTACCCTATATAATGCAAAAGGCAAGTCCAATTATACAACATGACTCCTCTGAACTGCTTGTATTTCTATTCTGTTTTGGTTATTATTCTCCATCATGTTAGGATTAGTAGTCAGAGTCTAGTGGGGTATGTGTTAGTGTCCAAAATAAGCTCTCTTACCCCTAATTTGCCTAAAGTCATGGGGGCCTGGACACCCTGCATTTGAAGCAGGAGTGATAAAATAGGACTGCAGTTAATACTGCTCTGCTTCTCCATTTTGAAGCCTACTGCCTGTCAGGTATAGATTCTTTATGTGATTTGGAATAATGAGAAAACCCAAGCACTTCTTTAGGGCTTTGAAGATTTCATTTGACCCAAAGGATCCCTATTCTCACTTCATGTAGGTCAGGAACCTAACAAAGGAAGGCAAGACACTTCATCTACCATTACGGATCTTTTTGCCATTTTGGTTTGTATGCACACATGGGATCTTTCTTTAGATCCATCAGGTGCTGAGAATCTAAGCCACAACGTCACACAGGTCCAAGAGGCTGATTAAGACACATCCCTTTCCAAAGAAATTAAGCAAAGAGCCACAGGAGATGGCCATTCATTTTCATTTGAAAACTGTTTTCTTCAGGCTTCACAAAGAGGTGGCCTGAGGCAAAGACCTTCCTGACATTCAGGGCAACAGAAACATAGGTAAGAGAATGGCCCAAAGCAGGGTTTCTCCACTGAGAATTTCCTGGTCACACTGATATCTGAGTTTTCTGAGATGTTCCCATTCCTTACCGCTATCCAGTACATGGGCATGTCACAGAGCTTGGAGGTGGTACATATCTTGGACACAAACCCATGAGCCTATTCTGCAGAGTGGCCAGAATTCAGGAAGAAAACAGAAACTTAGGAAGATAGTAGGTGTTGTCCATCCATAAGGCAAGCTGCAGTTCATTCATAAATTGGGCAGGATGAATGTTCGGAAGCTTTCTACTAGACAGGACATATCCATTGATGCATTCTCTTTTCTAATGTCTACAACCACGGACACAGTGGGATACACAGATATAGAATCACTCACCTTGTCAAAAAACTTACTAGAAACAGTCTATTCCAAACCAAACAAATTGTCTTTCCTACCTATTCTCAGAATATGAGACAAACCACAAACTGACACTCACACTCACAAAGGCATCTCCTTCCCGCAAGTATGTCTCTGACTATCTGGAGTGTCCTCTGTCTGTTGGGCCATATTATGTTCCAATGAAATGTCCTGTCATGTCTCAGATCTGTCTCCTTTGCCAACTCTGTGAAGTTCTCAGGAGCCAGCGGTGAGCCACTACCTGCTTTCTCAGGAAAGGCCCCTCTTCAGATCTGTCCTGGCATTTGGCAATCCTCACATCAGTAGATACCATGAAATACTGACTCTGTCCTTGGTACATCCAAACAAGTGAGCCCACTGGGATTGGGACTGGGACTGGCTCTGGGAGCCTGGCATCTTGGATTCCAAGTTCAGAGAGTTACATCACCAAGGAAGTGAGGTAGGTCACTTTCTTCAGGAACTGCATGAGGTCACTACCTTGGCAATCACTTTGATTTAACATTTGCTTCCAAGGGTCCCATGAGATAGAGGCTGCCCCTACTTTCGGTGACAATTTCACAAGATAGAATGGTATATCAAACATAGGCGCCTGGGAACATCTCCCCACACAGGCCTGGTTTGGTCCATCTTCTCTACATTTAGAATAGAGAGACTGATTCAGACACATCCCTTCATCCTGACAAGGGGGTTTGCCATGCAAGATGACTTTTGATCTCTCAACTCCTTCATAGCTGCCTACATCTTCTCCAGGGATCATTTCTGCATGGACCTTTGAGGATCTCAGCAGGTTTAAGAACCCCTACATTCCTGTATTGTAAAAGCAACTCTGTCCCTGCTCTTCTGTAAAGTTTGATTGAGGGAAGAGTGTATGGTTACGGTTAATAAAAGTTCGATTTGAATCATTCTGCGGGATGAATAATGGTAATGGGAACCTGTAATATTTACAAGAATGTAAAAGTGAAATATAAGAATGAAAACAGTAATCTAGGTAAGATTTGAAGCCCAGAAGGGCATTGGGCCCTTGATTGGGATACTTAGCTTTGAATTATGTTCTGCAGAAATGTCTCAGATAAATCGATGTTCAATGGCATAGGACTTTGTACCTTGAATGATGGAATGTCAAAGAGAACTTCTAGACAAAAAGGGATAGTCGGTATTATTAGAAAGATAGTCGGTAGGTTTAGAATGAAGAGTGAGTATAGCATTTGGACCAAAAGTTCTTTAGCAATAGGGCTTCTGGTAGAGATTGAATGTAAATGTGAGCACATGTGAAGAGTCAGTCACAGTGATAATCTGGGGAAAATATGTATTAAAGCAGATATCAATAGAGACATTAGGAAATCAGGCAAATATAAAGTGAGTGATAAGATTAGACATTTTCAAGGGGCTTGAGGTTGAATATATAATCTTAGGAAGAAACAAATATGTAGTCAAGAATAGGATTCATATTTGAGAGCATTAGGCAACCTGGACATGGATGTTTTTAGTAATCCATCTTCACTTTCCATTTAGGTTTGGTAAAATCATAAGTGTCACCTTTGCTGTTTGTGTCCAGAATATTACTGTGATAAAATGTATATGTAAATCAGGTGACATGTGCATTTCTTCCACCATTTCTGGGAGCAATATTTTGAAGACGTATAAATTAGTATTGGGGGTACAAAGAGGTGTACCCTGTGTCTATGAATATAGAGATAATGCATGAAAAGACCATACTGTGAATAAATAATATAACTGGTTCCACTTTAAATAATGGATTTAATTGATATCTGAAACTAAGTAAGAAATCTTATATTGATATACAATCATTCATTCCAGCTAGTTGTACATCTAATGGTAATATTAGGGTTTGGTTTATCATACGGGTGAGTGAGTTTTGCTTCAAATGTGATAATGGAAATCGACAATAATGTGTTTGGAAAGAAGTCTCATGAAAAGAGCAGTCAAGAAACATAAGAAATACATGTGTTCTGAAGCAGGAAGTGACTGAAAGTGAAACAAATGCGTATAAATTACCGAACTTGTGGATGAAATATATATCCTATGATGTGCATAAACTGAAGAAATAGTAATGTTCCAGTGTTGAATAAAAATGAATGTCAAAATACACATCATGTCCCATAGGAATCTGCTAGTCTTGATATTAAACTGGGTCAGTTACTATAGAAATATTAGATTTTTTTTTTTTGGTGTTATAATAGAATTTATTTTACCACTAGCATGCCACAGAATGTTGAGGAAAGAGCAATGTATTTTTAGTTATTGCACTAATAATCTAACATTTAATGACTCTTTTGGATAGTCTAGAAATTACATAAGGCTATGTTACATAATTTTTTTTTTTAAATTTAACATTCATAAAAGCTTGGAGTTTTGCTAATATTTCTACTTTTTTATTTTTTATTTTTTCAGTTGTGATTGACCTTCATTTTGTTTATTTGTATGTGGTGCTTAGAATAGAACCCAGTGTCCCACACATGCTAGAAAAGCATGTTACCACTGAACCACAAACCCAGCCCCTCCACTTTTATCTTTACATCGAACACGCCTCTCCCTCATCTTTACTCACTTTCTTCCTCATTTTCCCCCTTCTCTCTCTTCCTTTTTCATTTTCCTTTCATATCTGTTTTTCTCTCGTCATTACAAACAGTAGTATGCTATGAAATTTAAATTTAAGACTGTTTTTTATAGTCATTGTTTTTTTCTTGAGAAAATTTAATAATTATAATCACCTGATAGATATATTAAAATACATTTTTATACATATGTATCTATATTCATGCATATGCATTACATATGATATATATATATATATATATATATATATATATATATATATACATATATATTTAAAAGTACTTTGATTAGCCTGTTAAAAATAATATAGATCAAAACTTTCTTAATTCTCAAGCCTTCCAGAATTAACATCTTACAGTGAAAATCAAATAAACATATTTAAATAAACAGGTATCATTCTTTTTTATCAATACTGATAATTTAAGGTTTTATATCACATTAAGCTGTAATACGGCATATTAAATATTATGAATTAAAAAAAAAGTTTTTTGAATTACCTATTATTTAAGGACCATATGCACTGACATTTTAAATGGCTTTCTTGTGATTTTAATTTCTATCAATTGTGTATTAATTGCCAAATCCTTATTTTAGTACTTTTCATATTCATAATTGATATAAAGTCAATTGTTTAATTCTTCTTGTAAGTAATTACTTATTACAGTAGGGACATATTAATAATTCTAAATCTGTATAAGAAAATAGTACAAAGATATTTTCATGCAAAATTAAGAATAATTGCGTGCTCTAAATGTCTGATTGTTGATACATATAACAAAGAGCTTTTGATCAGTCTCTTCCCCAGTAAAACATAAAATGCAAAGATATTGTTGGGTACATACGTACAAATAAAGATAAAGAAAATACACATTATCAGCTAGAAACTATTAAATAAAAGGTGAAAACAACAATCCAACAGATTGTACGAATTTGTCAGATGAGGTAGTATTCTGGAAGAATAGCCTAAGACTAGACCTGGTCCATGACAAAATATTCACGAAAAAAATAAAATTTGAAAAATATAGGAAATGCTATGAATTTTTCAAGAAGGTAGGTGAATTATCCTTTAATCTCAATTTATGTGCATTTTCAAAAGCCAATTTCCTGGTAAAATAAATTTGTGACAGTTACAACTAAACAAAACAAAGTTTTGCTTACCAAAATGAATGCATCTCAACCCATTTTTAGCTGATTTCTTCCCACTCAATTTTAAACCGTTATTTATTTATTTATTTCTATTGGTTGTTCCAAACATTACAAAGCTCATGATATATCATCTTTGATACATTTGACTCAATTGGGTTATGAACTCCCATTTTTTCCCCAAATATGAATTGCAGAATCACATTGGTTACACATTCACATTTTTACATAATAGCATCTTAGTGACTGTTGTATTCTGCGACCTTTCCTATCCCCCAATATCCCCCCTCCCCTCCCATCTTCCCTCTCTACCTCATCTGCTGTTGTTCAATTCTCTCCACTGTTTCCCCCCCCATTTCCCCTCAAATCCTCTTATATGTAATTTTGTGTAACATTGAGGGTCTCCTACTATTCCCATATGCTTTCCCTTCTCTCTCCCTTTCTCTCCCCCCACTCGTCTTTGTTTAATGTTAAACTTTTCCTCATGCTCTTCCTCGATGTTCTTTTCTTAGTTGCTCCTTTAATATCAAAGAAGACATTTGGCATTTGTTTTTTAAGGATTGGCTAGCTTCGCCTAGCATAATCTGCTCTAATGCCATCCATTTCCCTGCAAATTCTATGATTTTGTCATTTTTTAATGAAGAGTAATACTCCATTTTGTATAAAAGCCACATTTTTTTTATCCATTCATCTATTGAAGGGCATCTAGGTTGGTTCCACAGTCTAGCTATTGTGAATTGTGCAGCTATGATCATTGATGTGGCAGTATCTCTATAGTACGCTCTTTTAAGATCCTCAGGAAATAGTCCGAGAAGGGTGATAGTTGGGTCAAATGGTGGATCCATTCCCAGCTTTCCCAGGTATCACCATAGTACTTTCCAAATTGGCCTCACCAATTTGCAGTCCCACCAGCAGTGTACAAGTGTACCCTTTTCCCCACATTCTCACCAACACTTATTTTGTTTGACTTCATAATGGCTGCCGATCTTACTGGAGTGAGATGGTATCTTAGGGTGGTTTTGATTTGCATTTCTCTGACTGCTAGAGATGGTGAGCATTTTTTCATGTACTTGTTCATTGATTGAATGTCCTCCTCTGTAAAGTGTCTGTTCAGGTCCTTGGCCCATTTGTTGATTGGGTTATTTGTTATCTTATTGTTTAATTTTTTGAGTTTTTTGTATATTTTGGATATTAGGGCTCTATCTGAAGTGTGAGGGGTAAAAATTTGTTCCCAGGATGTAGGCTCTCTATTTACCTCTCTTATTGTTTCCCTTGCTGAGAAAAAAAACAATTTAGTTTAAGTAAGTCCCATTTGTTTATTCTTGTTATTAACTCTTGGGCTATGGGCATCCTATTAAAGAATGTGGAGCCCGTCCCCACAGTATGTAGATCGTAGCCAACTTTTTCTTCTATTAGACACAGTGTCTCTGATTTGATATCTACCTCCTGGATCCATTTTGAGTTAACTTTTGTGCATGGTGAGAGAAAGGGATTGAGTTTCATTATGTTGCATATGGATTTCCAATTTTCCCAGCACCATTTGTTGAAGATGCTATCTTTTCTCCATTGCATGTTTTTAGCCCCTTTATCAAATATAAGAAAGTTGTAATTTTGTGGATTGGTTTCTGTGTCCTCTATTCTATACCATTGGTCCAGCTGCCTGTTTTGGTACCAGTACCACGATGTTTTTATTACTATTGCTTTGTAGTAAAGTTTGAACTCTTGTATCGCTATACCTCCAGATTCACACTTCCTGCTTAGAATTGCTTTTGGTATTCAGGGTCTTTTGTTTTTCCATATAAATTTCATGATTGCTTTATCATTTCTACAAGAAATGCTGTTGGGATTTTTATTGGCACCGATTTAAACCTGTAGAGAACTTTGGGTAATATCAACATTTTGATGATGTTAGTTCTGCCTATCCATGAACAGGGTACATTTTTCCATCTTCTAAGATCTTCTTCTATCTCTTTCCTTAGGGTTCTGTAGTTTTCATTATATAAATCTTTCACCTCTTTAGTTAGGATGATTATCAAGTATCTTATTTTCTTTGTGGATATAGTGAATGGAGTGGTTTTCCTCATTTCAATTTCAGAAGTTTTGCTGCTGATATACAGGAATGCCTTTGATTAATGCGTGTTGACTTTATATCTTGCCACTTTGCTGAATTCATTTATTAACTCTAGCAGTTGCTTTGTAGACCCTTTTGAGTCTGTTAAATATATTATCATGTCATCTGCAAATAGCGATAATTTACGTTCTTCTTTTCCTATTTTTATGTCTTTAATTTCTTTTGTCTGTCTAATTGCTCTGGCTAGTATTTCAAGAACTAAATCGAATAGAAGTGGTGATAGAGGGCATCCCTGTCTTGTTCCAGATTTTAGAGGGAATGCCTTCACTTTTTCTCCATTTACGATGATGCTAGCCTGAGGTTTAGCATATATAGCTTTTACAATGTTGAGGTAACTCAACATTGTTATCCTAGTTTTTCTAGTGTTTTGAACATAAAGGGAGGCTGAACTTTGTCGAATGTTTTTTCTGCATCTATCAAGATGATCATATGGTTCTTGTCTTTAAGTCTATTGATGTGGTGAATAGCATTTATTGATTTCCGTATATTGAACTAGCCTTGCTTCCCTGGGATGCAAGTTTTTTTAGTGTTTTGAACATAAAGGGAGGCTGAACTTTGTCGAATGTTTTTTCTGCATCTATCAAGATGATCATATGGTTCTTGTCTTTACGTCTATTGATGTGGTGAATAGCATTTATTGATTTCCATATATTGAACTAGCCTTGCTTCCCTGGGATGAATCCTACTTGATCATGGTGCACAATTTTTTGATATGCTTTTGTATTACATTCACCAGGATTTTATTGAGAATGTTTGCATCCTAGTTCATTAGAGACATTGGTCTGTAGTTTTCTTTCTTTGAAGTGTTTTTGTCTGGTTTTGGGATCAGGGTCATTTTGGCCTCATAGAATGAATTTGAAAGAGCACCTTCTTTTTCTATTTCTTGAAATAGCTTGAAAAGTATTGGTATTAATTCTTCTTTTAAGGTTTTGTAGAGCTCCGCTCTATACCCATCCGCTCCAGGGCTTTTTTTGGTTGGTAGTCTTTTGATGGCTTCTTATATTTCTTCCTTTGTTATTGGTCTGTTTAAATTGTGTGTGTCTTCCTGACTCAATCTGGGCACATCGTATGACTTAGGAAATTTATTGATATCTTCACTATCTTCTCTTTCATTTGAATATAGGGTTTCAAAATACTTTCTAATTATCTTCTGTATTTCTGTAGTGTCTGTTGTGATAATGCCTTTTTCATGCTGTATGTTAGTAATTTGAATTCTCTTTCTTCTTCTCTTCGTTAGCATGGCTAAGGGCCTGTCAATCTTATTTATGTTTTCAAAGAACCAACTTTTAGTTTTATCAATTTTTTCAATGTTTTTTTTTGTTTCAATTTCGTTGATTTCTGCTCTAATTTTAATTATTTCTTGTCTTCTACTACATTTGCTGTTGTTTTCGTTTTCTTTTTCTAGGTTTTTGAGGTGTAGTGTGAGTTCATTTATTTGTTTTTTTTTTTTTTTGAGGAAAGAACTCCAAGAAATGAATTTCCCTCTTAAAACTGCTTTCATTGTGTCCTATAGATTCCAGTATGTTGTGTCTGTATAGTCATTTGTCTCTAAGAATTTTTTATATCCTCCTTTATGTCTTCTGTAACCCATTGAACATTCAGTAGAATATTGTTCATTTTTCCATATGATGTAGGATTTTTCCTTCCTTCTTTTATCATTGATTTCCAGTTTCATTCCAATATGATCAGATATGGTGCATGGTATTATCTCCACGCCTTTATATTTACTAAGGGTTGCCCTATGGCATAATATATGATCTATCTTTGAGTAGGATCCTTGTGCTGCTGAGAAGAACGTGTATCCACGTTCTGCATGTTGGCTATCTTCATAATTCTATGTCTTGGAGTTGGTCTATTATGGTTTTGAATGTTTGAGGTCATGTAGGCTTCAAGGATTTGGCAATCCATTCCATCTTTCATCTCTGGGAAGTTTTCTAGAATTATTTCATTTAATATGTTGTCCATTCCTTTGGTTTGAATCTCTATGCCTTCTTCTATCCTAATTACTCTCAAATTTGTTTTTTTTATGACATCCCATATCTCTTAAATAGATTGCTCATGGAATATAAGCATCTTTTCTGTGTTGACTATATTCTTTTCAAGTTGATAAACTTTGTATTCATTATCTGATCTTCTGACTTCTACTTGATCTAGTCTATTTACAATATTCTCGTTTGAATTTTTAATGTGGTTTATATTTTTCTGCATTCCTAGGATTACTGTTTGATTTTTTTTAAGATCTCTGTCTTTTGGTGAAGCTCGTTCTTTGCCATTTGAATTTGTTTGTTTAATTCATTTTCAAAATATTCTTTTATTGCTTGGACTTGCTGCCTCATGTCTTCTCTAATATTTCTTTCCATCTGAGTTAGGGATGCATTGAGTTTTTTCCCTATCCCTGTTTCTGATGATTCTAGGTCCTCCTGTAAAATTAAGTTGTCCGGCATTATTTGTACACCTTTTCCCCTTGTTTTTTCATGAAGTTCACATTACTTTCCAGCTCCATTTGATTGCTGTGTTTCTGCTCTCTTCTATATATTTGTTTTGGTTTTATATATCTCTATTGACTCTCCTTTGTGTTGGTAGACTGTGAATGCTAAAGTGGATTCCACTGGGAAGGAATTCCGACTGCCGAGCTCCAGTGATGTCACCTCTCTGCTATGGTGGGCCCCAGGCTCTTTGCCCGGGTGTTCGCATGGGGGTGTGGGACTGTACTGTCTCTGTTTGGTTTCAGCTCCCGGTCCGCCGCAACAGCCGGCCCGCGGCAGGTCCAGCTGGAGACGGCCTGGCCCACCAGGCTGGATCTCTAGCCCCCATCCTAGCCACCCATTAGGGCGGGCATATGGCAGGCGATTGGTCGCTGGTGGGCAGGCAGTCTCCAGCCATCCTGTCGCACCTGCAGCGGGCCGGCTGTTGCCGGCGGGCGAGCGTTCTCCAGGCGCCCAGTCACGCGGACCTGGCCTCTAGTCCCCTGGTTTCTCCTGCTAGTCCTGGTTTCTCCTGCTAGACCAGATTTCCCCTGAGTAATGCCCTCGGCAGCTCAAACTGTACTCTGGCTTGCCGTTTCTTGGGTGTGGATTGTGTCTATTGGGAACCCCAGCACTCTATTTTTATTATTTTTTCCGTTTGCCCTTTCCCCCATCCCTGGCTAGACAGATTTCATTTTCACCACTGATGGGAGGGGGAGTTGAAGGTCAGGTGCCTCTAGTTCCCCCCCCCCCAATCTTTATGCAGGCTCTCTCTGAAAATCCCTCCCCTGGAAAGCTTAGGAGAGATTTTATGCAAATTTCCTACTGTATGGGAGATGAGCGGAAAACACACAACTGTTTTATTTTTGCAATCTATCGGAGAGTGGCGGTGGTTACTTCAGCTCTCCAAGATGGTGGCCATTGGTTTCCTTGGTGGAGTTTCCGTTGTGGGGGATAGAACTGTAGAGCTTCCTTCCCTGACTGAAATCCCGAACTCGGCCTGGGGCTCAGTGCGGTGTCAGCCGGCAGGATTCCACAGAATCTGCAGCAACGTTTCTCCCTGGATGCTAGTCGCTTCTCGGTGGTGCCTCGATGTCTGCAGCCATGGGGCGGGCCACAGGGATCAATAAGCCCGGATCTCCGGTTGCATATTCAGCTCACGTTTGAGACTCAATTACCGGACCTCGTTGGTGGAAATCATTCTTTTAGGTTTCGATGCACACCCATTTTTCTATAAGATCCTAACAAGATAGTCTTTTGTCATTTTAACTCGTTATTCACGTGCAATGTGGCGTGATACACTGGGTGTGATGCACTCTATTTGGGGAGTGCACAATAAGGCACATATATTTCATATTTTGAAAAATCTGGAGAGTATATATATATATATATATATATATATATATATATATATATACACACACAGAGACATTACAATGTAGCATTATGTATGCCAACCGAAATTTATCATGAAATACATATCATCCACGGATCCAACAATATTAGTTTTACTGAACATGGATTTATGTATAATGTTGTTCAAATAGGAGGCTCACCCATAGGTTGAATTTTCAGTTTCAACAGCGTTTAGGAGGAGTGATATCTTCTCACAATTTGTATCTGCCAAGTCAGCCACCTCACAAAAATGTACGTGTGATACCATGTGGGATTCTATATATGAATATAAAAATACATCTGCTGACTAGGCTACAGAGAAAGGGAGAAATAAATTCACATATTTGTTAATTTTAAAAACACACGGAGAACTATTTCAACAAAAAAATTGACTAGATTTATAACTCCTACCGTATATAATGCAAAAGGCAAGTCCAACAATACCAAACATGCCTCCTCTGAACTGCTTGTATTTCTATTCCGATTGGGTTATTATTCTCCATGATATTACGATTAGTAGTCAGAGTCTAGTAGGGTAGGGGTTAGTGTCAGGGATTTAGTATTTCAAATGGAAAATTGGAAAATGAATCCAATGTGTATGCAAATATGTGCTACACAAAAATGTTCCCACTCTCATCAAGAACTATGGCTTGACATTACTTTTGCCCCAAGTAAGACACAATTAGAGAAGAAGTGTTAGAAAATCTGTGAATACATATCTGGAATGGAATATGCTCAGTAGTTCACAACACTGGAGGTGGTAGAGGAGTTCCCAAAAGTAAGGGACAGGGTAAACACTCCACAAACATGGAGCTCTGCTGGCCTAAAGACTTCTTGAAGAACTGCCTCTGAGGTTGGGCACCTGAAAAATATGTTGTTCTCTGGAGCTTTAGCTTCATTTGTAGTGAGACCATCAAAGCTGGGTCTGCATCTATGTGACCTGGAGGACATGGTTTCTTATTTTCCAGTGAAGATGAGGCAGCAGTGCTGAATTTGCTCTTTGTAGGTAAACTGTGACCACTGGGGTCTAAGTGTCTCCCCATGTGGACTGTGAAGCCATTTGGTCATCCTCCAAATTTCATGGTGTTTCTTGCTGCTGCACTAGGAGTTTGCTATTTGATTCAAAAATACAAGGAGTTTCAGTGGATCACAGTGCTGGAGAGAGTTCTGTCACATGTGGTGGGTCAGTTTCTGCAAGAGAATGCACCAAACATACTTCTAGCCCACATATATTGCCCCATTGACGATAGCAACATGATTCTGAACATTGCCCTGAAATCTCTCAATATTACAAGATGCCTTTACATAGAAGGGACTGCTCGCTGCACCATGTCAGTTCCAAGCCATTTGGAAGCCAATGGAAGATCCACAAGGCCCCACCACAGATGTTTTATCACACACCTGACCACCACGGCTCTAGGCCCACTACTCAGCAGGCTCCAACTTATTGGCATCTCTGTTCTACACGATTTTCATAAAACCCAGTCAATCAAAGCACTGTCTGGTATACTCATGACCAGCAACAGGACATCCAAATGTCCTCCATTGCCACCTGGTCATGGGAATTTCAAAAATTTTATGGTATTTTTGTAGCCATTTTTCAATGATGATGTTGGAGGCACTGTGGGTTAAATTTCACTCCAGAACCATTAAATGTAGAGGAAGCACATTTCAATGAAAGCTTTGGAGAATTCTCACAGGCAAGGCTTCTCAAAAAGTGGCCAAATGGTCACATGAAGCCAGGCCCATTGTGGTCTACAATGAGGACCATGTGTGTTTCGACTCTCAACTATGGCTGCCAAGTCTTTCAGAATAAAATCACGTGATATCTTGGCTGTGATTCCCAGTGCTCTGTTGAAAGCCACCCTGGGCCTAGATCTCAGTTTTCAAGGGGGACTCTCATGCATGGCCTCCTAAAATCCTAACACAATTCATGGCAATAATTCTCTGAGTTCAGTTCCAGAACTCAGTCTCTAAGGGGAATCACACCAGAGTTCATGTCAAGGTGGACCCAGTCATCTCTTCCAACCACCAAACAAATGGCCACAATTAAAACCAAAACACTCCCACATGGCCCTCATGATCTTTCATATAGACACTCATCATAACCTCTGGCTGGATGTTTCCATGAGGGGCGAAGCCCAAGACAGTCTCCAAAATAATCTCTCTTGCCCCTTAATGGCCTAAAATCAGGGTTGCCTGGACACACTTTCTGTGAACCAGGAGTGATCAAATAGGCCTGCTGTTAATACTTCTCTGCTTCTCTAATTTGAGGCCTACTGACTGTGGGGTTTATTTTTTTATGTGAATTGGAGTCATTAGAAAACCAAGCACTTATCGGCTAGCTTCTGCAAGGTTTGAAGAAATCATTTGACCCAAAG
Source organism: Callospermophilus lateralis (assembly GCF_048772815.1). NCBI lineage: Eukaryota > Metazoa > Chordata > Mammalia > Rodentia > Sciuridae > Callospermophilus > Callospermophilus lateralis. The sequence continues at coordinate 127,695 of NW_027512449.1, forward strand.
GATCCCTATTCTCACTTGATGGAGGTCAGGAACCTAACAGAAGAAGGGGAGAGACTTCATCCACAATGACTGCTCTTTTGGCCATTTTGGTTTTGGATGGACACATGGGATCATTCTTAAGATACATCAGGTGCTGAGAATCTAAGCCATTGCCTCAAACAGGGCCAAGAGGCGGATTCAGACACATCTCTTTCCAAAGCAATTAAGCAAAGAGGCACAGGTGATGCCCATTCATTTCCATTTGAAACCTGTTTTCTTCAGGTTTCACAAAGGGGTGGACTGAGGCAAAGACCTTCCTGACATTCAGGGCAACAGAACAATAGGTAAGCAAAGCAGGGTTTCTCCACTGAGACTTTATTGGTCACACTGATATTTGAGTTTTCTGAGATGCTCACCATTCCCTTCAGCTATCCAGTACACGGCCATGTAACAGGGCTTGGAAGTGGTACATATCTTGGACACAAAACCATGAGCCTATTCTGTAGAGTGGCCAGAATTCAGGAAGAACGCAGGAACTTTGGAAAATAGCACGTGTTGCCCATCGATAAGGCAAGCCAAAATCCATTCATCAATTTGGCAGAATAAATGATGGGAAGCTTTCTACTAGACAGGACACATCAATTGATGAATTCTCTTTTCTAATGTCTATAACCATGGACACAGTGGGATACACAGACATAGAAACACTCGCCTTGTCAAATGACTTACTAGAAATAGTTCACTCAAAACCAAACAAACCGCCTTTTCTATCTATTCTCAGAACATGAGACAAATCCACAAACACACAGCGACACCCACAGAGGCACCTCCTTCCCCAAAGTAGGTCGGTGACTATCCAGAGTGTCCTCTGACTGGTGGGCCATAGTATGTTCCCCAGAAATGGCCTGTCCTGTCTCAGATCTGGTCTCCTTAACCAACTCTGTGAAGATGTCAGGAGCCAGTGGTGAACCACTATCTGCTTTCCTCAGGAAAGGCCCCTCTTCAGAGCTTTTCTGGAATTTGGCCATTCTCATATCAGTAGGTACCAAGAAAGACTGACTCTGTCCTTGGTATATACAAACAAGTGAGACCACTGTGACTGGGAATGGGACAGGCTCTGGGTGCCTGTCTTCCTGGATAACAAGTTCTTAGAGTTCCATCACCAAGGAAGTGAGGTGAGGTCACTTCCTTCAGGAACTGAATGAGGTCACTGCCTTAGCAACCACTTTGTCCTAACAGTTGCTTCCAAGGGTCCCATGAGATGGAGGCTGCCCCTACGTACTGTGACACTTTCACAAGTTAGAATGTATATCAACCATAGGCACCCAAGACCAGCTCTCCAAACAGGACTGTTTGGGTCCATATTCTAATGGGTGGCACTAGAGCAGATTATGCTTAGTGAAGCTGGCCAATCCCTAAAAAACAAATACCAAATGTCTTCTTTGATATAATGAGAGCAACTAAGAATAGAGCAGGGAGGAAGAGCAGGAAGAAAAGATTAACATTAAACAGAGACATGAGGTGGGAGGGAAAGAGAGAGAATAGGGGAATTGCATGGAAATGGAGGGAGACCCTCATTGTTATACTAAATTACATATTAGAGGTTGTGAATGGAATGGGAAAATAACAAGGTGAGAAATGAATTACAGTAGATGGGGTAGACAGAGAAGATGGGAGGGGAGGGGAGGGGGGATAGTAGAGGATAGGAATGGTAGCAGAATACAACAATTACTAGTATGGCATTATGTAAAAATGTGGATGTGTAACCGATGTGATTCTTCAATCTGTATCTGGGGTAAAAATGGGAGTTCATAAATCACTTGAAGCTAATGTATGCTAATGTATGAATATGTTGTGTCAAAAGATTTGTAAGGTTTTGAACAACCAATAATAAAAAAAAGAACAGAGAGGCTGATTCAGTAACAACCTTTCATACTGACCAGGTTGTTTGCCATGGAAGTTGACTTTTGCTCTCTCAGGTCCTTCAGTGGTGCTTATATCTTCTCCAGGGATCACTTCTGAATGAAACTTTGAGTTTTTCAACAGGTGGAAGATTCCCTACATTCCTCTATTTTAGGACCAACACTGTCCCTGCTCTTCTGTAAAGTTAGATTGAGGGAACAGTGTATGGTTTCGCTTAATAACAGGTTTGATTTGGGTTAGGAATCATTCTGCTTGATGAATAATGGTATTGGGAACCTGTGATATTTATAAGAATATATAGGTGAAATATAAGTATGAAAACAGAAATCTAGGTAAGATTGGAATCCCAGAAGGGCATTGCACTCTTGATTGGGATACTTAGCTTTGATACATGTTCTGCAAAGATGTTTCAGAAAAATCAATAATCAATGGCATAGGACCTTGTACCTTCGATGATTGAATGTAGAAGTGAGTATCCACTCAAACTGTGATAGTCGGTAGGATTAGGAAGATATTCTGTAGGTTTCAGAAGAAGAGTGAGTACAGGAATTGGACCAAAAGTTCTTTAGCAATAGGGTATCACATAGACAGTGAACGTAAATGTCAGCACATGTGAAGTGTTAGTCAAAATGGTGAACAGGTGAAAATATTTAGGAAAGCAGACATCAATAGAGACATTAGGAAATCAGGGAAAGTATAAAGTGAGTGATAGGATTAGACATTTGAACAGAGTTGAGGTTGAATATATAGTCTTAGGAAGAAACAAATATGTTGTCATAAATAGGATTGACATTTGAGAGCATTAGGCAAACTGGACATGAATGTTTTTAGTAATCCATGCTCACTTTCCATTTAGGCTTTGGTACAATCATAAGTGTGACCTCTGCTTATTGTGTCCAGAATATTACTGTGATAAATGCATACGTACATCAGGTGACATGAGTATTTCTTCCACCATTTCTGGGAGCAACATTTTGAAGACGAATAAATTAGTATTGGGGTTACAAATAGATGTACCCTTTGTCTATGAATGTAGAGATAATTCATGAATAGACCATACTGTGAATAAATAATATAATTGGTTCCAACTTTAAATAATAGATTGAATTGATATCTGAATATATACAGAAAATCTTATATTGATATACAATTATTCATTCTAACCAGTAATACATCTAATGGTAATATTAGGGTTATGTTTTATCATGAAGAGTGTGTGAGTTTTGCTTCAAAATGATTATGGAAATTGAAAATAATGTGTTTGAAATAAAGTCTCATGAAAAGACCAGTAAGAAACCTGGAGGAATACATGTGTTCTGAATCAGTAAATGATTGAAAGTGAATCAAATGCCTATAAATTTGTGAACTTATGGATGAAATATATGTCCTATGATGTTCGTAAACTGTAGAAATTGTATTTTACCAGTGTTGAATAAAAGAAACTTCAAAATAAACATCATGTCCCATAGGAATCTACTTGCATTGATGTTAAACAGGGTCAGTTAATGTAGAAATATTAGGATTGTATGCACCATTCACTGAAGTTAGTTTTCAGTAATAGGAAACAAATATGTATTTCAGGTGGATGAATATTTCTGAGAATAATCTTGTGAAATGTTGATTATAAATCCACATACATGAACATGAAAGAATTTAGGTAGTGTATATAAGACACATATATTTTATATTTGGAAAAATTTGAAGATTGTATATATATATATATATATATATATATATATATATATATATATATATATTAAAAAAACAAAAACAGACAATACGATGTAGCAATATATATGCCAATCGAAATTCTTCATGAAATGTACATCAGCCACAGATGCAAAAATATTTATTTTACTAAACATGGATTTATGTATGGCTTGTTGTTCTACTAGGAGGCTCACCAATAGGTTGAATTTTCTACTAGGAGGCTCACCCATAGGTTGAATTTTCAGTTCCAACAGAGTTTAGGAGGAGTGATCTCTTCTCACAATTTGTATTTGCCAAGTCAGACACCTCAGAAGAATATACGTGTGATACCAGGTAGGATTCTATGTGTGCATATAAAAATACATGTGCTGAATTGGCTACAGAGAATGGGAGACAGGTATTCACATATTTGTTAACTTTAAAAACATGTGGAGAACTATTTCAATTATAAATTAGCTAGATTTATAACACCTACCCTATATCATTCAAAAGGCAAGTCCAACTATACACCATGCCTCCTCTGTACTGCTTGCATTTCCATTCTGTTGGATTATTTTTCTCCATCATATTAGTATTAGTAGTCAGAGTCTAGTAGGTTATGGTTTAGTGTCAGGTTTCCGGGCCGGCTGGACACTTCAACGTGGGCGTTGAACCTTGTTGGGGAGGAATGAAGGGAAAAGAGTCATGAGAGATGACAGCAAGACAACAGTTCTGATCATGCTGAAAACTTTTATAGTTCTCACAGTGTATTTATATGCTGCGGATGAGAAAGCTCTCTTATCGGCAGTTGCTGGATGTCTTCACAGGGTGAGATAACCTCAGGATATTTCAGGAAGACGGATAGCTGCAGGATGTCTCAGGGTGATAGATGGCTGCGGGATGTCTCCCAGGCAGGATATCTCGCAGGGGGCTATTTCTTGTAAGTGTCAGGTTATTCTTTGAAGGAGAACTTCCTTCTAGCCCCTGACATCTCCTCCCTTTCTTATATAAAATATTTGACCATACCTTACAGGCCAATGTTTTAGGGGTTATAGAGGCTCTGTTTCTCTAGCAGGCCTTAGAATATCTCCTGATCTGATCAAGCATGTTTACTAGATTTCGTGGTGGCCTTGGCATGTTTTTTGAGGAGACGGCTTTGAGGGGGAAGCATGCCAACTGCCATGCACCAGAGCGTGTCACTCAGAAGACTTGGATTTTGGGAACCATGGATCCATCCTCCTGCAGTCCTTCCTGCACCCTCCGTTATTATGCCCTAAAGTCCTTACTCCATGGGTGCGTCCTCCCCCAAGTGGAGCGGCCCATGGAGGACGAACCCTTATGGCAAGTGCAGAAGATCGTTGGTCAGAGCTGTTACTTAGAGTTTTATGTAAGAAAGCGAGATCTGTGGGCATGTAAACTTAAGAAATAAGCTTGTGAGGAGGGTAGAACATCCTTTTAAATGTTGGCAGCACGGTCTTCCATATCCAGGCAATGATAGTGGACCTGTATGGGCTTAGAGGCCAAAATATTAATCTGTTCTTTAATAAATTGTACCAGCCTGTTTATAATGCAGGGTTTTAGGGACACCATTAAAAGTAAACCCAACAAAGGGCCTAATAGGGGAAGAAGGTAGGGTAAAAATCCATTAAGCCCAGTCCAGAGGGGATTTTCAAATATTTCCCTTCATCTCTTTTCTAGATCTTCTTGAAGCTGCTTAATTTTAGTGCATACTATGCCAGAATTATTGGCATAAATGCAGCATCGTTCCCCTAAGGCCAAGCAAATACCTCCCTGGTTAGCTGTCAGCAAATTTAAGCCTCGTCTTTTTTGAAGGAACTCTTCTGCCAGGGAGTCTATTTGGTCCTGCAAATCTTTAATGGTTCCTGATAGAGTTTTTATCAGTTGTTCCTGATAGAGTTTATAATTTGTTGAGAGAGGCGATGGTAAGAGTGAATAGACGTGCCTAAGCCAGTGTACCTGTGCCCACAGGAACTGTTATTCCAAGGCTGGCAGATTGTTGGCTGCATCTGAAAAAGAGGAAATTTTGTCCTCATGAGGAGTGCCTCTGTCCCTGTTTTGAGGTAAGTCATTAACCTGTTTAACCAGGAGTTCTGGTAACCATCTTGGGGCTGTTTGATCTTGGTCCAAAACACAAGCTGAGCCTCCTCCCCAGATGAGGACAGGATCTGGGCCTTTCCATTTATTTGTAAGTGGATTGTGTCACATAACAGGTGGGCGAACAGAATTGGACGAGGGATGCCAGTGTCTGTCTGCTGCCGAATCGCCTTCATTGTCTAGGGTAAGAAAAATAAGGGCAAATAATGCATTGTTAAGGCGATGCCTGGGTGTGGTAAATACAAGGGAGGAAGCCTTAAGGAGGGATAGCCAAGTTTTTAAGTTAAGGTGGGCAAGTTCCACAATGCCTTGGCCCTGAGGGTTGTATGGAATTCTAGTAGTATGACAAATTTGCAAGGTAGCACAAAACTGTTTAAACTTGGCAATGGTAAATGTAGGATAAATATCTGTTTTAATATGTATTGGTTTACCCATAACAGAAAAGGCTGAAACAAGATGAGAAAGGACATCTTTGGTAGCCTCTCCAGAATGTAGTGATGCAAAAATAAAGCCGCTGAAGGTATCTACAGAAACGTGTATATATTTGGTTATTACAAATTCAAGAAAATGAGTAACATCCATTTGCCAAAACTGATCGTGCAGTAATCCTCGGGGGTTAACTCCCAAGTGTTGAATGGGGAGGGAGACAGCACAACCAGGGCATGCTTTTACTATTTCTCGTGTCTGTTGCTGGTAATTTTACAAAGTAATCAAAGGCTCTGGAAATTTAAATGGTGTATATTGTGTAACTCCATGGCCTTTTGAATGGAGCCAACAAAAATTGGAAAGATGGAACGAGTTGCTGCATCAGCTTGGGCATTACCTTGAATTAGAGGGCTGGGAACATCATAGTGTGCCCTGATGTGTCCTAAGAAAAATGGGTGTTGTCTGGCCTGAATTAGCTGCTGAAGCTGGTGAAACAGAAAGGCTGCATTGTTAGAAGCCTTAATGGGGGGTGAAATCATCAGCAGGTGCACAGAATGAGCAATGTAGACACTGTCTTTATAAATATTAACAGGATTATAAAAAATGTTATAAAAACTTGTGTTATGTCAAACAATTCCACAAACTGTGGTGACTGATAGACAGTATCAAAGGTGGTAGGCTTGTTATTGACAACAAAGACCGCTCGGCCATTACAGGAACAGTCTGTAAAGACAGTAAGGGATTGAGGAATGGAAGCCTTTTGAGTAATTTCAGGAAAAGTAAATGGATGTAACTGGACAAAATGTAAAAGGGGGTCTTTGGGGAGGTAGTGATCAATTGTTCCCAAAAGCCTGATAGGGCAATACCACATTCATCCCTTGTCTCTAGTAAAAATTGGGTTTGGTCCTTAGTATATGGAATAAAAATATTATCAGGGTGTTTGCCAAAATGTTGTAGAGAAATCAAATGACCTTTAAAAATAATAGAAGCTACCTGAGCAAGATAAACAGTAATAACCTTCGAGGATGTGGTGGGTAAATGGACCCAAAACAAGGGGCAGTCTTTATTTTTAAAATGTGGATCTCGCTGCCAAAATATTCCTGTGGGTGTATGAGGAGTGTGTAAAATAACCAGAACCAGAGGAAGGTTATAAGAAATTTGTGTAACAAATTGTTGGGCAATGGCTTCTGTTACTTGGTTTAATGCCTGTCATGCCTTGGGAGTAAGATTTTGAGGGGAGGAGGGGTGGAAATTACCTCTCAAAATATTATTAAGGGTCAAAAGTACACAAGTGCATAATTTTAAATATGTTATTAGACATTGAATATCCCTCAGTAATTTCTGAAAATCTTTAAGGGTGTGAAGATGGTCCACACGTCCTTGTATTTTAGAAATTTGGATCTGATTTTCTAGAATTTTAAGGCCCAAACTCTTATAAGAGTCCTGTGTTTGAACCTTATTAGGAGCTATCTGTAGTCCCAAGGTAGTGAGGATTTTGTAAAAGTCCAAGTAACAATTATTAAGGTCATGGGTATTAGGTGCAGCAATTAACAAATCATCCATATAATGTAAAATATAAATTTGTGGCCCTCACTCTCTCACAGGGTCTACTGCTTGAGCAACCTATTTTTGGCAAAGAGTAGGGCTGTTGGCCATACCTTGGGGAAGAACCTTCCATTGAAGTCTCTGCATAGGGCCCTGAATATTAATGCAAGAAAGACTAAAGGCAAAATAGTGTCTATCCTCAGGATGTAAAGGAATGATAAAAAAGCAAACTTTTAAGTCCATAACCATTTTACAATAGTTTTTATGAATAGCCACTGGTGTGGGAATGTCTGGCTGTAGTGCTCCCATCGGGAGTATAACTTTATTAATGGCACACAAATCTTGTAAATGGCACCACTTGCCTGATTTTTTCTTGATAACAAAAATAGGAGTGTACGATGGTGAGGTTGAGTGTTCTACATGGCGGGCTGCCACCTGTTCCTTCGCTAACATGGAGGCAGCCTCCAAATTTTCATGGGTAAGGGGCCACTGATCCACCCACACAAGAGTCTGAGTCTCCCAAATAATTTTATCTGCATGGGGTACAGGAGGGTCAGGGACCGACACTAAAAATCCAAATATCCAAGTCCATATGTATTTTTTTTTTATGGGTTGTATAAGCCCCACCATTCCTTGTCTCAGCCTCCCAAGGCCTGTACCAGGGACAAAATTCATACGGAGCATTTGATGAGTCACCATGGAATTGGGACTGGCAAGAATAACTTCCATTTGACTCAAAATATCTCGGGCCCATAGGTAAACAGGGAGGTCAGGAACAACGAAAGAAGGGACAGTTCCCTTATTACCCTCTTTATCAGTCCAGCTAAGAGCAGTAGAGCTGACCAGAGGATTTTTTGACTTTCCTATCCCTTTAAGGTCACTCAAGGATGGGGTGAGGGGCCAACCTGATCGCCAGTATTTTTGAGAAATAATTGTCGCATCAACTCCAGTAACTAAAATTGCTTGGAATTCCTTTCCTTCAATAAGTAAGGTAAGGGTGTGTTTATTATGAGAAATGGGATGAACCCAGTATACCTCAGAGGAGCCCAAGGAGGCAGTCCCCCACAGTAAGTTTGGGTGGTGGAAGTGCCCCTTAATCTAAGGGAAGGAGTATTAATTGTGCAAGACTTTTTCCTCCTGGGATGGCCGCAACTCTATTAATAACTGTGGCCAGTATTTTTATTTCTCCAGTGAAATCATTGTCATTAATGCCAGGGAAGACCTGAACACCTTCTAAGGTAGTAGATTCTCTTCCAAGAAGAAGGGCACACGTATGAGATGGAGGGGGACCCATAATTCCAGTTGGTATTATCTGGTGCACTTGCATTGAGTCTAATGTTGTATCAGTGGTGGTACAGAGGTCCAATCCTGCACTGCCTGGAGTGGGTAGTTGGAAGGAGCCAATTGTGGAGAAGGATTTTGAGGTAGGTTGGGAGTTTGGAAGGGAACAAACCTTATTGCCCCAGGGAGTTTCCTGAGAAGCAGGAAGAAATAGGCTGTCCGAGGGCATTTGTCATTGATCTACACTCACTGGCCCAGTGATGAACTTTACCATATCAAGGACAAAGTGTAGCTGGGGGCGGTTTAGCTCCAGTTTGAGGAGACGCTATTCTTACTCTTTGTTTGCCTGTCGGACACTTGCGTGCAAAATGGCCTGGTTGTTTACAAGTAAAGCAAATACGTGAGCCAGGATTGTAAAAGGCGTTGGTAAAGGGAGCAATAAAGTGAGACCCATGGCATGGGCTGCACCCACCCCTGCACAGACTCTAATAAAGTCAGAAAGTTTCCCTTTATCCTTATGATGTCGAAGAACATCCTGACATGCTGGGTTGGCGTTTTCAAAGGCAAGATGTTTTACAAAGGTGCTTTCGCTTTCGCTTGGTCCAAGCAAGCATTCCGCAGCTAGGTTAAGCCGGGGAACAAAGTCGCTATAAGGCTCGTCGGGCCCTTGTCGAATTCTGGCCAGGGAAGTGATAGCCGAGGCCCTTTCAGGGAGGCGTCTAAAAGTATGTAAGCCAGCCATCTAAATCTGCGCAAAAAGTCCAGCAGGGAAACGTGCCTTTTAGTTTTAGTGTCAAAAGTTGCATTGCCCACTAGCTTAACATAAGTCCAGGATTTAGAGGAGGCCTTTGTTAATTTTTTTTTGAGCAGTTTCTGACAGGGCTCTTTGAAATCTGCATTCCATAGTAGGAAGTCTCCGGCACTGAGGGCAGCTCGGTCTAAAAATTTCCAATCATTGGGAGTAAGAAATTGTGTGTTGTGGCTTTCTAATAAAGCCAACGTGTAGGGCACAGTGGGGCCATAGTGAGCTCAAGCCTTTTTAAGTTTTTCAAGAAAATGGAGGCTAAATTTTTTGTAGACACTCTGGGTTCCTTCCTGCCTAGGGGTGAACTTCTCATCCTCTAAGTCCTGATCTCCTTGATCCATTTCCTCCACTTCCTCCTCTTGATCCTCTTGTAAGTCTTTGACCTCAGCCTGAGCAGGCTTATCTATCTGACTGTTGGTGACTGGGAAGGCGAGCAAGGCCGATGGAGCGGCTTCGCCTTTGTATTAGACCACTGTGGGTCAGCTTGTGTTGACACCATTCCTAAGGCTAATGGAAAGAGCTCAGAGTCAAGGGATCTTTATTCTTTTAAAAATTGGATCTGTTCCCATCCATGTTGGAGAGACTCTCTCAAGGGAGCCGGATTAGGCAAGGGAAGTGGGGAAAAAATATCTGGGGGGACATTTGGCCCCTGAAGGGCCAGAGCACAAAAGGCAGGAGGGATATAGGAGGGAGGGGAATGTGTAAGTCCTATAGGCTGTGGCAGGGTCCTGAGAGGTGGCGGGTCTTCTGAATGGTAGTGAGCTGCTTCCTTCTCCAAGGTAGCCTCCTCCCCAGGGGTCAATGTTTCTCTGGGATTTAAAACTGCATAAAGGCTGTTGGAAACCATTGGAGCCTTATTCATTAGGGTGGGAATTTGAGGAAGATCAGGAAGGTTCCCAGGGTCCTGGGGAGACTAAGAAGGGTCTATGTCTATACTAACTGATGGGCATGCCGAGAAGGGACGAGAGGTCTTTTGCATAGTCTCTTCCCCAATCCTGACAAGTATTAAGGTACCATTGTCAAAGGGTGAACTTTTAAGAATTTCACTAATTTATTTCCAGAAAGAAAAGGTAGGAACAGACACTTTTTCTGGGCCAAAGGATTCATAATAATCTTTTAAAATGTCTCCTACTCTAAGCCATCTTTTACCATCAATGGTCCCTTCAAGGGGAAACCATGGAAACAATTTTTCAATGTATGAAAAGAAAAATTTTAAGTCATTTTTCTTAACACGTGCCCCCATGTATTTAAGGATTGCTTTTGGCCTGACAAAAACAAATCATGTGACGAAATTGCTTTTCCCATGGTGGGTCACTCACTGTGCGTCATCCCCACTCTCCTCCTGGATCTGTCTCTCAGTGGTGTCTGCTGAGGCAATCGTGAGCTCCACTTGTCCAAATCTTCCAGGAGGACGGGGTTCCCCCTCAGTCAAAGGCTCGAGCCCCAGTCGTTGGGCGCCAGTTGTCCCAGCCTGCAGGACACATCAACGTGGGTAGCGAACCTAGATGGGGAGGAATGAAGGGACAAGAGACATGAGAGATGACAGCAAGACAAAAGTTCTGATCAAGATGCAAACTTTTATTGTTCACACAGGGGAATTTATATGCTGGAGATTTGAAAGCTCTCTTATCGGCAGTTCCTGGATGTCTTCACAAGGTGAGATAACCTCAGAATATTGCAGGAAGACAGATGGCCACAGGATGTCTCAGGAACACAGATGACTACAGGATGTCTCCCAGACAGGATGTCTCCCTGGGGGCTGTTTCTTGTAAATGTCAGGCTATTCTTTGAAAAAGAATTCCTTCTACCCCTTACATTCAGGGATTCAGTATTTCAAATGAAAAATTGGAGAAAGAATCCAATGTGTATGCAAATATGTGCTACCCAAAAATCTTCACACTCTCATTCAGAACAATGCCTTGACATTACCTTCACCCCAACTAAGACACAATTAGAGGAGAAGAGTTAGAAAATCTGTGAATACACATCAAGAATGGAAAATGCTCAGGAGTTCACAACTTTGGAGGTGGTAGAGGAGTTTCCAAATGTAAGGGAGAGGGTAAAACTCCACAAACATGGAGCTCTGCTGGACTAAAGACTTCTTGAGAAACTGCCTCTGAGGTTGGGCACTTAAAATATATGTTGTTGTCAGGAGCTTTAGCTCCCTTTGTAGTGAGACCATTAAGCTGGGTCTGCATGTATGTTACCTGGAGGACATGGTTTCTTATTTTCCAAAGGACATGAGGCAGCAGTGCTGAATTCTCTTTTTGTAGGTAAACTGTTGTCACTGGGGGCTAAGTGTCTTCCAGTTTGGAAGCCATTTGCTCATCCTCCAATTTTGTTGTGTTTCTTGCAGCTGCACTGGAAGTTTGGTATTTGCTTCATGAAATACGAAGAGTTCAACTGGGACACAGTACTGAAAAGAGTTCTGTCACATGTGGTGGGTAAGGGTCTGCAGGAGAATGCACCAATCAGGCTTCTATCCCACATAGCTTGCCCCCTTCACCTTAGCAATCTGATTCTAAACATTGCACTGAAACCTCTCCATATAACAACATGCCTTTACATACAAGGGTCTGGGGGCTGCACCATGTAGGTCACAAACCATTTGAAAGCCAATGGCAGATCCACATCACCCAACCACAGATGTTTTAACACACACCTTCACACCACTTTTCTAGGCCAACTACTCAGCAGGCTCCAAATTACTGCCATCTCTGTTCTACACCATTTTCATGAAACCCAGTCAATCAGGCACTGTCTGGTACACTCGTGATCATCAATAGGACATCCAAAGATTCTACAGTGCGAAGTGGTCATGGGAATTTCAAAAATTTCATGTTTTTTATCAGGCATTTGTCAAGGATGAAGTTGGAGGCACTGTGGGTTTCAATTCATTCAGGAACCATTAAATGGAGAGGAAGCTCATTTCAATAAAAGCTCTGGAGAATTCTAACAGGCAAGGCTTCCCAAAGACAGGCAAAAAGGTCACATTAAGCCAGGCGTTTGAGGTCTACAAGGTGTGGTCCATTTGTGTTTTGACTTGCAACTATGGCTGCCAATTCTTTAAGAATAAAATCATGTGATATTCTTCCTGAGATTCACAGTGCTCTGTGGAAAGCCACCCTGGGCCTAGATCTCAGTTTCCAAGGGCAACTCTCATGCGTGGCATCCTAAAATCGCAAAACAATACATGGCAATACTTCTTTGAGGTCCATTCCATAAGTCAGTCTCTAAGGGGAATCACACCAGTGTTCAAGACCAGGTGGACCCGTCATCTTTTCCAACAGCCACAAAAATGACCACAATTAAAAGCAAAACACTTCCACATGGCCCTCATCTTCTTTCATATAGACACTCATCATAACCTCAGGCTGTAGTTTTTCATGAGGGGCACAGCCAAAGACAGTATCCAAAATAAGGTCCCTTGCCCCCATTTGCCTAAAGTCAGTGTGGCTGGGACACCCTTCCTGTGAACCAGGAGTGATCAAAGAGGCCTGCCCTTAATACTGCTCTGATTCTCCATTTTGAGGCCTAATGACTGTGGGGATTAGATTCTTTATGTTAATTGGAGTCATGAGAAACCTATGAACGTATGGTCTAGTCTCTGCAGGGCTTTGAAGAACTCATTGGACCCAAAGGATCCCTATTCTCATAGATGGACGTCAGGAACCTTACAGAGGAAGGTGAGAGACTTCATCCACAATGACTGCTCTTTTGGCTTTTTTGGTTTTGGATGCAAACGTGGGATGTTTCTTTAGATCCATTAGGTGCTGAGAATCTAAGCCGTAGCCTCACACAGGGCCAAGAGACTGATTCAGACACATCCCTTTCCAAAGCAATTAAGCATGGAGCCACAGATGATGCCCATTCATTTCCATTTGAAAACTCTTTTCTTCAGGCTTCCCAAAGGGGTGGCCTGAGGCAAAAAACTTCCTGACATTCAGAGCAACAGAACAATAGGTAATTAAAAGTACCAAAGCAGGGTTTCTTCACTGAGACTTGTCAGAAGCCAGTGGTGAGCCACTATCTCTTTTCTCATACAAGCCCCCTCTTCAGAGCTTTCCTGGCATATGGCCATTCTCACATCTGTAGGTACCAAGATAGACTGACTATGTCCTTGGTAATTCAAAACTAGTGACACCACTGGGAGTGGGACTGGGACAGGCTCTGTGTGCTTGGCTTCCTGGATGTCAATTTCCATCACCGAAGAAGTGAGGTGAGGTTACTTCCTTCAGGATCTGAATGAAGTCACTGCCTTGGCAACCACTTTGTCCTAACAGTTGCTTCCAAGGGTCCCATGAGATGGAGGCTTCCCCTACTTAATGTGACAATTTCACAAGTTAAAATGGTATATCAACCATAGGCACCTGGGAACAGCTCTGCATACAGGCCTGATTTGGTCCATCTTCTCTACATTAAGAAGAGAGAGGCTGATTAAGACACAACCCTTCATCCTGACCAGGTTGTTTTCCATGGAAGATTACTTGTGCTCTCTCAGGTCCTTCATAACTGCCTACATATTCTCCAGGGATCCTTTCAGCATGGATCTTTGAAGTTCTCAGCAGGTAGAGGATCCATACATTCCAGTATTATAAGACCACCTCTGTCCCTGCTCTTCTGTAAAGTAAGATTGAGGGAACAATGCATGTTTAGGGTTAATAACAGGTTCAATTTGGGTTAGGAATCATTTTGTGGATGAATAATGGTATTGGCAACCTGCGAAATTTATAAGAATATAGAGGTGAACAGTGTGTATGAAAACAGAAATCCAAGTAAGATTGGAAGCCCAGAAGGGCATTGGGCCCTTGATTGTGATACTTAGCATTGAATTACATTCTGCACAGATGTCTCAGATAAATCAATATACAATGGCATGGGACCTTGTACCTTGGATGATTGAATGTAGAAGGGAACATCCAGTCAAAAAGGGATAGTCAGTAGGAATAGGAAGATAGTAGGTAGGTATAGAAAAAAGGGTGAGTGTATGATTTGGAACAAAATTTCTTTAGCAATAGGGTTTCGGTTAGAAAATGAATTTAAATGTCAGCACATGTGAAGAGTCTGTCACAATGATGAAGTGGGAAAAATATGTAGGTAAGCAGATATCAATAGGGACATTATGAAATCAGGCAAAGTAAAAAGTGAGAGATCGGCTTAGACATTTTCAAAGGGTTGAGTTTGAATATGCAATCTTAGGAAGAAACAAATATGTAGTCATCAATATAATTGACATTTGAGAGCATAAGTAATCTTGGACATGTATGATTTTAGTAATCCATGTTAATTTTCCATTTTGGCTTTGGTACAATCATAAATGTGAACTTTGAATTTAGTGTCCAGTATATTTCTGTGAATAAATGTATATGAAGATCAGGTGACATGAGTATTTCTTCCACCATTTCTGGGAGCAATATTGACTGACTACTTCTGATTGATAGGTACAGATTCTTTATGTGAATTGGAATCATGAGAAACCCAAGCACCTCTTTAGGGATTGAAGAACTCATATGACCCAAAAAATCCCTATTCTCAATTGATGGAGGTCAGGAATCTAATAGAGGAAGGGAAGATACTTCATCCAAAATGAGTGAACTTTTTGCCATTTTGGTTTTGGATGCACACATGGGATCTTTCTTTAGATCGATCAGGTGCTGAGAATCTAAGTCACAGCCTCACACAGGGCCAAGAGGCTGATTCAGACACATCCCTTTCCAAAGAAATTAAGCAAAGAGCCATAGGTGATGCCCATTCATTTCCATTTGAAAACTGTTTTCTTCAGGCTTTACAAAGGGTTAGCCTGAGGTAAAGAACTTCCTGACATTCAGGGCAACAGAAAAATTGGTAAGCAAAAGGCCCAAAGCAGGGTTTCTCCACTGAGACTTTCCTGGTCACACTGTCCCTGCTCTTCTGTAAAGTTAGATTGAGGAAACAGTGTATGGTTAGGGTTAATAACACGTTCGATTTGGGTTAGGAATCATTCTGCAGGATGAATATTCGTTCTGGGAATCTGCAATATTTACAAGAATATATAGGTAAAATAAAAGTATGAAAACAGAAATCTAGGCAGGATTTGAAGCTCAGATGGGCATTGGGCCATTGAGTGGGTTACTTATCTTTGAATTATGTTCTGCACAGATGTCTCAGATAAATCGATATACAATGACATAGGACCTTGTACCTTGGATGATTGAAAGTTGAAGAGAACATCCAGTCACAAAGGGAAAGTCCGTAGGTTTAGGACGATATTCTCTAGGTTTAGAAACAACAATGAGTATAGGATTTGGACCAAAAGATTTTTAGCAATTGGTTTTCAATAAGAGAGTGAATGTAAATATCAGCACATGTGAAGAGTGAGACACAATGATGAAATGGGGAAAATATGTAGGAAAGCAGATATCAATAGAGACATTAAGAAATCAGGCAACGTATAAAGTGAGGGATAGGATTAGACATTTTGAACAGGGTTGAGTTTGAATATATAATCTTAGAAAGAAACAAATACATAGGATTTATCAATAGGATTTACATTTTACAGCATTAAGAAACCGGGACATGGATATTTTTAGTAATCCATGCTCACTTTTCTTTTAGGCTTTGCTACAATCATAAGAGTGACTTTTGCTTTCTGTGTCCAGAATATTACTGTGTTAAAATTTATATGTAGATCAGGTGACATGAGCATTTCTTCCACCATTACTGGGGGCAATATTTTGAAGACGTATAAATATTGTGGGAAAAAAGTGGAGTACCCTGTGTCAATGGATATAGAAATAATGTATGAATAGACCATACTGTGAATAAATAATATAACTGGTTCCAACTTTAAATAGTGGATTGATTTGATATCTGAAAATATACTGGAAATCTTAAATTGATATTCATACATTCATTACAACCAGTTATACATCTAACGGTAATATTAGGGTTATGGTTTATCATGAAGAGTGTGTGAGTTTTGCTTCAAATATGATTATGAAAATCAAAAATAATGTGTTTGGAAAGAAGTCTCATGACAAGACCAGTCAAGAACCCTGGAGGAATATATGTGTTCTGAAGCAGGAGGTGATTGAAATTGAAACAAATGCCTATAAATTTGTGAACTTGTGGATGAAATATATATCATATGATGTGCATAAACTGAAGAAATAGTAATGTACCACTGTTTAATAACAATGAACGGCAAAATACACATCATGTCCCATAGGAAAATGCTTGCATTGATGTTGAACTAGGTTTTACTGTAGAAATATTAGGATTTGTGTGCACCATTCACTGAAGTTAGTCTTCAGTACTAGGAAACAAATCTGTATTTAAGGTGGATGAATATTTCTGAGAATAATCTTGTGAATAGTTGATCATAAATCCACATACATAAATATGAATGATTTTAAGGAGTGTATAATAAGATTCATATATTTCATATTTTGAAAAATTTGGAGAGTATATATATATATATATATATATATATATATATATATATACACACACACACACACACACACACACACACACACACACACAGACATTAAAACTAGCAATATATTTGCCAATCGAAATTCATCATGAAATATGTATCATCCACAGGTGCAAAAATATTGATTTCACTGAAAATGGATCTATATATAATGTTGTTCAACTAGCAAGCTCACCCATAGGTTGAATTTTCAATTCCAACAGTATTTAAGAGGAGTGATCTCTTCTCATAACTTGTATCTGCCTAGTCAGCAACCTCACAAAAATATACGTGTGATAACAGGTAGGATTCTATATGTGCATATAAAAATACATGTGCTGAATGGTCTACAGAGAAAGGAGACACCAATTTGTTGAAAGCCACAGCTTAAGGCGCCCCATTAAACTTCCAGCTACCAGCAACATTCCCCTGCCAGATGATTATTGGCTCACAGCGGCCCCAGCAACATCTAGCTGATTGGCTCCTCTGCGGTGATGCTCATTGGGCAGTTTCCCTGCCCTTTCAGACCACAGAGCTGCTCATTGTGGGACTTTTTTGGCTCCACCCACCTGACCCAGCTAAATAGCCTCAAGAGCAGGAGGATTGTGGGAGGTGGAGAGGCTTGTGGGTGTGACAGAAACTTTGCAAGGAAGCCAGTGGTGGCAGTTGGGCTCTGAGGGTTTTTCCTGACGACCTGTTTTGTTTGGCATGTGTGGTTCTAAAAATAAAGTTTGTTTCTTTTGAAAAGTGGTTCTTGAATCGTGCCCAGCCAGACTGCAGCATTTTTATGGCTTGCACGGGGAGCCACTGAGGGTAAGTGATAAGGTAAACTGCTCGCCCCTGAGCGAAGGGCGAGAGGATGGGTAGCCATTTAAGATTCCTCTTTTGTTTTGCTTCACTTTTGTTGCCTGTCCATGGAGATGAGTGAGATGGATGAAAAACCGCTCACATCTGAGAAAAAAGTATTTACTTCTGAGGAACAGATAGGGAGAAAGGACGGATGCACATGTCAGTAGGATATAAAGGCTATAATGACTTTTTGTTGTTCCCTTTTTATTTTATTCTGTCTCGGTTTTGTTTGGCATCGTCTTGTTGGGTTGTATTATAGTAGAAATACGGGATCAGAAATTAGTAAAAAAAACAAACTGAAAGAGTGTTAAGTAAATTGTTAGAGGAAGGAGGCATCTCAGTAAAGTCAAGAACAGTCAGGGCATACGTTGATACAATACAAAAATGTAGCCCATGGATTTTTAAGGAGTTGTTAAATATACCATAATGGAACCATCATGGTGAAGATTTAAAAGGGGGTAAAAGAACAGCCCAGGGACTCTGCCAGTTGGCACATTGCCATTGAGGACGTTCATATCTGGTTTGCTTAGTCCAAAGAGTTCAGTTCAGACAAAGATAGAAGAACAAAGCTTAGGGCAGAAAAAGCCATCAGGGGCAAAGTTACAAAAGGAGACTGCTACTAACAACTTTCTATCACTAGAGGGCGTAAATGTCCAACCAACAGTGCCTCCTCTACAGGAGACTGTTACTAACACCTTTCTATCACCAGAGGATGTAAATGTCCAAATAACAAGGCCACCTCCATATGCTGGGAGGCCCCCAAACCCCACAGTTGATAGTTCGGATCCTGAGACAGGATCTCAAGTATGAACATGCCCTGATTTTGAGGTAGGAGGGCAGCGAATTCACCATGCTTTAAATTTCAAAATAGTGAACAGCTAAAAGGGGCTGTAACAACCTATGGTCCTCAAGCACCCTTCATTGTAAGCTTGGTCGAATCCATTAACAAATTGAATATGACGCCAGTAGATTGGGCTAATATGTGTAAAGCTGTGCTAAATGGAGGTCAATACCTTTTATGGAAGGTTGCCAATGAGGAATTTTGCAAGGAGACGGCTAGGCGTAATGCAGAAACTGGTTATCCTCAGAGAAATCTAGATATGTTGTTAGAAAGGGACCTTATGAGGATCAGCAGCAACCAATTGCATATGATCCTGGTGTATACGAAAAATTGCTGCAGAGGCGGTTAGGGCATGGAAGACTTTACAACGACATGGAGGTTTACAAGGTCAATTATCTAAGGTAATACAAGGGGCTAATGAATCTTACACTGAATTTGTAGATAGGCTTATTCAAACAGCTACCAGAGTTTTGGGGAATACAGAACAAGCAATGCCATTAATAAAAAGCTGGCTTATGACCAAGCGAATCGTTGGTGCAGAGATATCACTAGACCATGGAAACATGAAGATTTAAACACATATATTAAATTATGTAAAGACATTAATGAATAAGAGAAAGTCATGGCAGCTGCAGTAAAACAGGCTTTAGATGCCAGAGACATCAATGAACAAGGGCAATTTGTGGCAGCTGCAGTAAAACAGGCTTTAGATGCCAGACCAGGAACATGCTACAATTGTGAACAAACAGGACATTTTAAAAGGAATTGCTCCATAGGAAGAGGGTTTAACAAAACTAGGTACCAAAGGAGTAGAATACGTGGGTATTTGCCCATGATGCCATAGAGGGAGACATTGGGCTAATGAATGCCGTTCTCAAACCACCATAGAGGGTACTTCATTATCAAAAATGAACAAGGACTAGCTGTTTATCCACGATATCATGGAGAAAGGCATCGGGCTCCATTGCCAAAAAATGGACAGGGGAGCCCAATGCTCTGGGGCCCAAAACCACAAATATACAGAGCACTGGAGGAACCCAGCAACCCCATCAGTGTAGTGCCCAGGACACATTGTCCATCAGACGCCTCATCAGACAAATCAGAGGGAGCGCAGGGTTAGATATCTGCACCTCCGTCAGATCAGTACTAACTGTAGAGATGGGGGGTTCAAATCATTCACACAGGGTGAGAGGACCTCTTCTCAAAGGAACGGTAGGCTTATTATTGGGACGCAGCTCTTCTAATCTAAAAGGACTTATGATAAGTCCTTGGGTAATTGATCCCGATTATGAAGGTGAAATAAAATTATACCCAGTTCTCCAAAGGACATATCAGTAATTTCACCAGGAGATAGAATAGCACAGTTACTAATAATACTCAGTCTGCATGATCAATTTTCCAGTCGTGCTGTAGAAAGAGGTTCCAAGGGATTAGGCTCCACAGGTGTAGATTTGGTTATGCTTTCTTTAAATTTAGATTCTCGCCCAAGGCTAAAACTAAATATTCAAGGACATGAATTTAATGGGCTACTTGATACAGGTGCAGATGTTAGCATCGTCTCTCATCAAGAATGGCCAAAACATTGGCCATTACAACAGTACACTAAAATACTTTGAGACCTAGGAGTGGCAACTAATCCCCATAGAAGTGCAATGGCATTGGATTGGAAGGATCCTGAAGAATGTGAAAGAACTATACAGCCATATGTATTGGATCATCTTCCCGTAAATTTATGGGGATGAGATGTCCTAGATCAATTAGGTTTGACATTAACAAATAACATCAATCAAAATGCACCCACTATTATGGCTAGAGAAGGTTTTAGGAAAGGAAAAAGATTAGAAAAACAAGATCAAGGTATATCAGCACCAATACAAATAGACCAAGCAACAGACAGACATGGGTTGGATTTTCAGAAAGGGCCACTGAGACAATAAAAATTACTTGGAAATCAGACAGACCAGTATGGGTTCTTCAGTGGACCCTGACTAAAGAAAAGATACAAGCAGCCCAGTTCCTGGTCAAACAACAATTAGCGGAAGAACATATACAACCTTCTGTATCTCCCCATTATACTTTCATTTTTGTCATGAAAAAGAAATCTGGTAAATGGAGATTATTGGAAGATTTAAGAGCCATTAATAATGAGATGGTTATTTTGGGACCTGCTCAATCAAGGATTCCTCAATTGTCTGCTTTGCCAAAAACTTAGTATGTTTTAGTTATACATATTAAAGATTGTTTTTTTTTTTCATTTCCAATTCTTCGTGAGGATAGTCCAAGTTTTGCATTTACTATCCCTGCACTGAATCATGAAGGTCCTGATCAGAGGTATGAGTGGAAAGTATTCCCTCAAGGGATGGCTAACAGCCCAACTATTTGTCAAATTTATGTTAACAAAGTAATCCAGCCACTTAGAAATCAAAATCCTGAACTACAAATATTTCACAATATGGATGATGTGTTATTAGCACACAAGTTAAAAACCCATTGCTAGAATGTTATGCCACACTTACAAACTTATTAAAAAATTATAATCTAGGGATATCAATTGATAAAGTACAATTAAATTTTCCAATTAATTATTTAGGAGTTCTATTATCCTTAACCATGGTCAGTCCACCAAAAATTCAAATACGAGTAGATCAACTCAAATCAATTAATGACTTTCAAAAGTTATTAGGAGACATTAATTGGATAAGGCCTTATCTAGGTATACCAACAGGAGAGTTGGGACCTATATTTGATATCCTAAAAGGTCCATCTCATCCAAATTCACCCAGAATGTTAATGCCTGAAGCAAGAAAGGCATTAAAAATAATTGAAACATATATGGGAAATATGCATTTTGATAGATTTGATAAAATAATGCCTCTATTATTCATTGTGCTACCAACAAAAAAATATTCCTACAGGAGTATTTTGGCAAGAAGGTCCATTATTATGGATACATTTATCTTATTCTTCTAACACTATTATTACTAGGTATCCTGAGGCTTAGGGACAATTAATACTAATAGGAATAAAAGCAGCAAAGGGAGTGTTTGGAATTTCTCCCAATAAAATTATTACTCCATACACTATGAATCAAATTGATGAATTAGCTAATGAGTTAAATACTTGGGCAATAATCCTGTGTAAATCTAATGTTTCATTTGATAACCACTTACCATCTAATCTTTTATTGTCTTTTGGGTCATTGCATCCTGTAATTTTTCCAAAAATTACAAGAAAACACCTATCATGAATGCTCCAAATATATTCACTGATGGGTCAAATAATGGTATAGCAGCAATAGTTACACCTGATCAAATTTTTACATTTTTAGCACCCCAACATTCAGCTCAAAAGGTAGAGCTTAATGCAGTATTATAAGCTTTTGTGATGTTTAAAGATTCTGTGTTTAATTTATTTTCCAATAGTCAATATATAGTTAATGCTATAGTATCCCTTGAAGATGCTGGTAGGATTTCCCCTTCCTCTACTGTTTTCTCTTTGCTTTCCAGTATACAAAGTCTAATCTGGGACAGAAAAGATCCATTCTTAATAGGACATATCTTGGCACATACAGGATTTCCTGGAGCCCTTAGTTTGGGCAATGATTTAGCAGGTAAAACTACACATGACATACATACATATTTTCTCTACACTAGAAGAAGCTATAAATTTTCATGAAAAGTTCCATATCAATGCTAATACTTTACAAAAGCATTTTAAAATAACTAAGGAGCAAGCTAGACAAATAATAAAACAATGTCAAAATTGTGTGACCATTTAACCACATTTTAATCTTAGAGTCAATCGTAGAGGATTGATACCTTACCATATATGGCAGATGGAAGTCACACACTTGCCAGAATTTGGAAAAGTAAAATATTTGCATGTTACAGTTGATACTTCTTCTGGATTTTTGATGGGCTCCCTTCATGGGGGAAAAAAAAACTAAAGATGTTATAGCTCATTGCTTACAAAATTTTGCCACTGTGGTCATTCCAAAACAGTAAAAAACAGATAATGCCCCCGGTTATACTTCTACCTCTTTTAAACCATTTTGCTCATCATTTGGCATTACTCATATAACAGGAAACCCATACAATCCACAGGGACAAGCCATAGTTGAAAGAGCACATCACACTATTAAAATGTACTCATTAAAGTAAGAAGACAGAATTGGGAAGGAATATAAATTCCCCAAAGATAAAATTAAAATAACCCTTTTTAATCTAAACTTTTTAAATTTGAATTTTCAGGACTTAGTGCTGCAGAAATGCATAAGTGTCCAAAAAATGTGTATAAGCCCGAGGTACTTTGGAAGGATATTCTAACAGGAAAATGGAAAGGTCCTGACCCATTAATTTTCTGGAGTTGGAGGTCTGTTATTTGGTTTCCACAGGAAGAACAGCAGCCGATTTGGATTCCAGAGAGATTAACTAAGGTCCCGACCCAGTGATTGCCTGGAGTCGGAGGTCTGTTTATGTGTTTCCACAAGGAGAACAGCAGCCGATTTGGATTCCAGAGAGATTAACTGAAGAGCTTTCAATAGACCAAAATAAGATGATTTGGCTCAAATCCATAACAGCTGATATCGAAAACTCCAGTTTGGCTATCCTTACATCTGCGACAGAACAGGGATGCTTTTTTCAATATCTATTTTATTATTGCCCTTTCCCACATCATGAAGTTCTCTTTTGTTTTTTTTTGAGCTCATACAGACCTAGGATAATGTTTTGCTTATCAGTTCTATTTTTTGACTATAGAGTTTTTAAACATTGCAATGATGATTTCACATGTAAAAAGTTATAAGGCCTTTACTATTATATTATGTGTTGTATGTATTTATTATGTGTGCACACTTGTGTTTTGTGTTATATATTTGAATGTGCGTATGTCCATATATCACATATGATGAGGGCTAATGAAATAATATAACCATTTTTTTATTCACGTGAATTAAATTGTTTAATTTAAATTGTGAAAACAACTGTTCAGGATTGTCTTAATATGTGAAAAAATAGGAGGTTAACAGACGTGCTTGTTTACTTTCACTTTTCCTTTTCATTATATTTAATTATTCACTTCAAGATAATGTAAATTGTTAATAAAATTGTTTTCTTTTAGTGCCCTCAGGAATGTTACATAATTTTTTCTTTAGCCATTAATGCCAGAATTCCTATTTTCATCCCAGTGCCAGTGAAGACAAAGATAAAACCAATCTACAGATTCTGCAATAGCCATCACTGAACTGCTTGCAGAACTTGCCTGGATTATGTATCACTTGTATGCATTGTGAACTCACTTGTATGCATTGTGAACTATCTGCTGCTGCAGCGAATTGTCGTAGTGTTGGGGTACTTATGCTGATGCTGTCATCAGTGATAGAATTTTTCCAATAGGAGCCATCAATTGACTTGGTGTATCTTTCCTATTCTCACTTGATAGAGGTCAAAAAACTTACAGAGGGAGGTGAAAGACTTCATCAGCAATGACTGCTCTTTTGGCAATTTTGGTTTTGGATTCACACATGGGATTTTTCTTTAGATCTATCAGGTTCTGAGAATCAAAGCCACAACCTCACACAGGGCCAAGAGGCTGATTCAGACACATCCCTTTCCAAAGTAATTAAGCAAAGAGCCACAGGTGATGCCCATTCATTTCAATTTGAAAACTGTTTTCTTCAGGCTCCACAAACGGGTGGCCTGAGGCAAAGACATTCCTAACATTCAGGGCAAGGGAACCATAGGTAAGCAAATTGCCCAAAGCAGGGTTTCTCCACTGAGACTTTTCTGGTTACACTGATCTCTGAGGTTTCTGAGATGTTCCCATTCCATTCAGCTATCCAGTACATGGCTATGTCACAGAGTTTGGAGGTGGTACATATCTTGGACACAAAACCATGAGCCTATTCTGGAGAGAGGCCAGAAATCAGGAGGTGAACAGGAACTTGGGAAGATAGTAGGTGTTGTCTATCCATAAGGCAAGCTGCAGTCCATTCATAAAAAGGGCAAAATAAATGCCTGGAAGCTTCCTACTAGTCAGGACACCTCCATTGATGTATTGGCTTTTCTAATAACTACAACCACGGACACAGTGGATACACAGACATAGAAAAACTCGCCTTCTCAAACGACTTACTAGAAACAGTCGACTCCAAACCAAACAAACCACCTTTGCTACCTATTCTCAGAACATGAGACAAAAGCACGAACTCACACCCACACCCACTAAGGCACCTCATTCCCACAACTAGGTCTGTGACTATCCGGAGTGTCCTCTGACTGGTGGACCATACTATGTTCCCCCCAAATGGCCTGTCCTGTATCAGATCAGGTCCCTTTTGCCAACTCTGTTAAGTTGTCAGGAGCCAGCAATGAGCCACTACCTGCTTTCTCAGGAAAGGCCCCTCTTCAGAGTTCTCCTGGCATTTGGTCATCCTCACATCAGGAGGTACCAAGAAAGACTGACTCTGTCCTTGGAAAATTCAAACAAGTGTGCCCACTGGGAATGGGACTGGCACTGGCTCTGGGTGCCTGGCTTCCTGGATCCCAAGTTCAGAGAGTTCTATCACCAAGGAAGTGAGGTAGGTCACTTCCTTCAGGAATTGAATGAGGTCAATACCTTGGCAACCACTTTGTCCTAACAGTTGTTTACAAAGGTCCCATGAGATGGAGGCTGCCCCTACTTTCTCTGACTCAGTCATAAGTTAGAATGGTATATCAACCACAGGCACCATGGAACAGCTCTCCACACAGGGCTGGTTTTGTCCATCTTCTCTACATTAAGAACAGAGCGACTGATTCAGACACAATACTTCATCCTGACCGTTTTTTTTGCCATGGAAGATGATTTTGCGCTCTCAGGTCCTTCATAGCTGCCTAAGTCTTCTCCAGGTATCATTTCTGCATGGACCTTTGAGGTTTCAGCAGGTGGAAGATACCCTAAATTCCTGTATTGTAAGACCAACTCTGTCCCTGCTCTATTGTAAAGATAGATTGATGGAACAGTGTATGCTTAGGGTTAATAACAGGTTTGATTTGGGTTAGGAATTATTCTGTGCGATGAATAATGGTTTTGGGAACCTGCGATATTTACAAGAATATATAGGTGAAATATAAGTATGAACACAGAAATCTAGGTAAGATTTGAAACCCAGAAGTGCATTTTGCCCTTGATTGGGATACTCAGCTTTGAATTATATTCTGCACAGATGTCTCAGATAAATTGATATACAATGGCATAGGACCTTGTACCTTGGATGATTGAATGTCGAAAAGAACATCCAGTCAAAAGGATAGTCAGTAGGATTAGGAAGATATTCAGTAGGTTTAGAAAGCAGAGTGAGTATAGGATTTGAACCAAACGTTCTTTAACAGTAGGGTTTCGGGTAGAGAATGAATGTAAATATCAGTACATGTGAAGAGCCAGTCACATTGATGAACTCTGGAAAATATGTAGGAAACCATATATCAATAGAGACATTAGGAAATCAGGCAAAGTATAAAGTAAGTGATAGGATCAGGCATTTTCAACAGTGTTGAGGTTGAATATATAATCTTAGGAAGAAACAAATATGTAGTCACCAATAGGATTGACATTTGATAGCATTAGGCAACCTGGACATAGATGTTTTTAGTAATCCATACTCACTTTCCATTTAGACTTCGGTACAAACATAAGTGTGACCTTTGCAATTTGTGAAAGAAGTCTCATGAAAAGACCAGTCAAGAAACCCTGTGGAAAACATGTTTTCTGAATTAGGACGTGATGGAAAGTAAGAAAAAATGCCTATAAATTTCTGAACTAGTGGATTAAATATATATCCTACCATGTGCATTAACTGAAGAAAAAGTAATGTACCAGTATTGAATAAAAATGAAAGACAAAATACACATCACGTCCCATAGGAATCTACTTGCATTGATATAAAACTGTGTCAGTTACTGCAGAGATATTAGGATTTGTATGCACCATTTACTGTTAGTTTTCAGTACTAGGAATCAAATATGTAGTTCAGGTGGATGAATATTTCTCAGAATAATCTTGTGAAAAGTTGATTATTAATCCACATACATGAATATGAATGAATTTACAGAGTGTATAATAAGACACATATATTTCATATTTTGAAAAATCTGTAGAGTGTGTGTGTATATATATATATAAACACACACACACACACACACACACAGGCACGCACACAAACAGACATTAAAAAGTAGCAATATAAGCCAATTGAAATTCACCACGAAATATATGTCATCCACAGATCCAGATAAATTCGTTTTACTGAACATGGATTCATGTATAATTTTATTGTACTAGGAAGCTCATCAATAGTTTGAATTTTCAGTTTCAACAGCGTTTAGTAGGAGTGATCTCTTTTCACAATTTGTGTCTGCCAAGTGAGCCACCTCACAAGAATGTACATGTGGTACCAGGTAGGATTCTATATGTGCATATAAAAATACATGCGCTGAATAGGATACAGAGAAAGGTAGACAGGAATTCACATATTTGTTAACTTGAAAAACACATGGAGAACCATTTCAACAAAAAATTGACTAGATTTATAACTCCTACCCTATATAAATCAAAAGGCAATTCCAAGGATACACCATTCGTCCTCTGAACTGCTTGTATTTCTATTCTGTTTGGGTTAATTTTCTCCATCATATTAGAATTAGTAGTCAGAGTCTAGTTGGCATGGGTTTGTGTCAGGGATTCAGTATTTCGAATGAAAATTTGGAAAATGATTCCAATGTTTATGCAAATATATGCTACAAAAGTATCTTCCCACTCTCATGCATAACAATGCCTTGAGATTACCTTGGCCCCAGTTAGACACAATTAGAGGAGAAGAGTTAGAAAATCTGTGAATACATATCTGGAATCAAATATGCTCACGAGTTCACAAACTTGGAGGTGGTAGAGGAGATTCCAAAAGTAAGGGACAGGGTAAACACTCCACAAACATGGAGCTCTGCTGGACTAAAAACTTCTTGAGGAACTGCCTCTGAGGTTGGGCACTTGAAATATGTGTTGTAGTCAGGAGATTTAGCTTTCTTTGTAGTGAGACAATCAAATCTGGGTATGCTTCTATGTGACCTGGAATACATTATTTCTTATTTTCCAATAAACATGAGGAAACTGTCTTTAATTTTCTGTTTGTAGGTAAACTGTGGCCACTGGGGACTAATTGTCTACTCTTGTCGACTCTGAAGCCATTTGGTCATCCTCCAGTTTTCCTGGTGTTTCTTGCTACTGCACTGGGAGTTTCGTATTTGCTTCAAGAAATACAAGGAATTCACCTGGGACACAGTGCTGGAGGGAGTTCTGTCACCTGTGGTGGGTCAGGGCCTGCAGAAGAATGTACCAACCAGGCTTCTCTTCCACATAGCTTGCCTCCTTGACCATAGCAACCGGATTCTGAACATTGGCCTGAAACCTCTCCATATAAAAAGATACCTTTACATAGAAGCGTCTGCTGGCTGCACCATGTCAGTCACAAGCCAATTGGAAGACAATGGCAGATCCACATGGCCCCACCACAGATTTTTTTTTATCACACACCTGCCCTTCACTGCACTAGGCCCACTACTCTGCAGGGTCCAACTTCCTGGAATCTCTGTTATACACCATTTTCATGAAACTCAGTCAATCAAGTCACTGTCCTGAATAATCATGTTCAGCAACAGGACAACCAAAGTTTCTCCAGTGCCATCTGGTCATGGGAATTTCAAAAATTTCATGGTATTTATCTAGCAATTTTTCAAGGATGAAGTTGGCAGCATGTGGGTTTCAATTCATTCAGGGACCGTTAAATGTTGTGGAAGTTCATTTCAAATGAAGTTCTGGAGAACTCTCACTGGCAAGGTTTCCCAAAGATTGGCCAAAGTGTCACATAAATCCAGGCCCATTGAGGTCAACAATGTAACGTCCATGTGTGTTTTGACTCTCAACTAAGACTGCCAAGTCGTTAAGAATAAAATCATGTGATATCAAGCCTGAGATTCCCAGTGGTCTCTGGAAAGCCACCCTGGGCCTAGATCTCAGTTTCCAAGGGTGACTCTCATGCTTGGTCTTCTAAAATCCCAACACAATTCATGGCAATACTTCTCTAAGTTCAGTTCCTGTACTCAGCCTCTAAGGGGAATCACAAAAGAGTTCAAACCCAGGTGGACTCAGTCATCCCTTCCAACTGCCACAAAAATAACCACAATTAAATCCAAAACACTCCCACATGGCCCTCATCTTCTTCCATATAGACACTCATCATAACCTCTGACTGGAGATTTTCATGAGGAATGCAGCCCAAGAGAGTGTCCAAAATATGCTTTCTTGCCCCTCATTTACCTAAATTCTGCGTGACCTGGACACCCTTCCTGTGAACCAGGAGTGATCAAATAGGCCTGCCGTTAATACTGATCCACTTCTCAAATTTGAGAACTACTGACTGTGGGGTTTAAATTCTTTATATGAATTGGAGTCATGAGAAAACCCAACCACCTATGGGCTAGCCTCTGCAGGGAACTGAAGAACTCATTTGACCTAAAGGATCCCTATTCTCACTTGATTGATGTCAGAAACCTTACAGAGGAAGGCGAAAGACTTCATCCACAATGACTGCTCTTTTGCTATTTTGGTTTTGGATGCACACATGGGATCTTTCTTTAGATCCATCAGTTGCTGAGAATCTAAGCTACAGCCTAACACAGGGCCAAGACGCTGATTCATACACATCTCTTTGCAAAGCAATTAAGCAAAGAGCCACAGCTGATGCCCATTCTTTTTTATTTGAAAAAGGTTTTCTTTAGACTTCGCAAAGCGTTGTCCTGAGGCAAAGACCTTCCTGACATTCAGGGAAACAGAACAATAGGTAAGCAAAAGGCCCAAAGCAGGGTTTCTCCAATGAGACTTTACAGGTTAAACAGGTATGTGAGTTTTCTGAGATGCTCGCAATTCACTTCAGTTATTCAGTACATGGCCATGTCACAGAGCATGGAGGTGGTACATATCTTGGATACAAAACCATGAGCCTATTATGGAGAGTGGCCAGATTTCAGGAAGAAAACAGGAACTAAGGAAGATCGTAGGTGTTGCCCATCATTATGGCAAGCCGCATTCCATTTATAAATTGGGCAGCATGAATGCTGGTAAGCTTTCTAAAAGACAGGACACATCCATTGATGCTTTCTCTTTTCTAATATCTACAATAACGGACACAGTGGGATACAGCGACACAGAAACACTCGCATTGTCAAATGACTTACTAGAAACAATTCACCCCAAACCAAACAAACCTCATTTCCTACCTCTTCTCAGAACATGAGCCAAAACCACAAACCCACACCCACACCCACAAAGGCACCTCTTTCCTCCAAGTAGGTTGTGACTATTTGGAGTGTCCTCTGACTGTGGGCCATTCTACGTTCCCCCGAAATGGTCTGTCCTGTCTCAGATTTTGTGTCCTTTGCCAACTCTCTGAAGTTGTCAGGAGCCAGCGGTGAGCCACTACCTGTTTTCTCAGGAAAGGCCCCTCTTCAGAGTTTTCCTGCCATTTGGCCATCCTAACATTAGTAGGTACCAAGAAAGACTGACTCTGTCGTTGGGAAATTCAAAAAGTACAACCACTGAGACTGGGACTGGGACTGTTAATGTTTGACTGGCTTCCTGGATCGCAAGTTCACAGAGTTCCATCACCAAGGAAGTGAGGTGAGGTCACTTCCGTCAGAAATTGAATGAGTTTACTGCCTTGGCAACCAATCTGTCCTAAGAGTTGCTTCCAAGCTTCCCATGAGATGGAGGCTGCCCCTGCTTCCTGTGACACTTTCACAAGTTAGAATGGTATATCATCCATAGGCACCCAGGAGCAGCTCTCCACACAGGTCTCATTTGGTCCATCTTCTCTACATTAAGAATGGAGAGGCTGATTCAGACAGAACACTTCACCCTGACCAGGTTGTTTTCCATGGAAGATGACTTTTGCACTCTCAGGTCTTTCAGAGTTGCCTACATCTTCTCCAGAGATTATATCTGCATGGACCTTTGAGGTTATCAGCAGGTGGAAGATTCCCTATATTCCTGTATTGTAAGACCAACTCTGTCCCTGCTCTTCTGTAAAGTTAGATTGAGGGAACCATGTATGGTTAGGGTTAATAACATGTTTGATTTGGGTTAGGAATCATTATGCTGAATAAATAATGGTATTGGGAACCTGCAATATGTATAAAAATATATAGGTGAAATATATGTATAAAAACAGAAATCTAAGTAACATTTGAAGCCCAGAAGGGCACTGGGCCCTTGATTGGGATACTTAGCTTTGAATAAATTGATATACAATGGCATAAGACCTTGTACTTTGGATCATAGAATGTAGAAGAGAACATTCAGTCAAAAAGGATAGTCGGTAGTGAAAGGTTAATAAAATAGGTACTTGTCACTTCCTGTTTTTCTGTATGCTTAACAAAACACTGTTAAAATCTTGAGAACTGTTTGCTAATCTTGTTCCCAGAATGTGCTGTCCCCAAGTGCCAAAGTGTAGAATGTACTCCCTCACCCGGTTGCACGCAAACCGACCACTCGCCCTGAACCATCAGTAAACTTTCCACCCTGCCCTCTCCAAGGAAAATATATATGCTTAAACTGTTCTCAGGGCTCTCTGATCTATTCAAGTGAGCTCCGAGCCCCAGCATGCTGGACCCAGAATAAACCCTTTGCTTTTGGATAAGACAGTCTGTTAGTGGTCTCTTCCTTCCATGCTCGCCCGACCTTTACATATGGAGATTCCACCGAGTTTTGGCAGCGGTGGACAAAAGACCCTAACGGGTTCCTCTCGGGTTAAGTAAGGCCCCTCTTTCTTGTTTCAGTGTTAAGGTTAGGGCTTGGCAAAATGGCTGTCGATGAAGAGCGTGAGTTCTCTCCGATGGTGGCTGACAGACGTGTCACAGAGCCGCAGGCCACGTCCCTGGGGGACTTCCCAAAGACTCAGGAAATCGAGGAACAATAGTCTCCTCGACTCAGTAATATTTTGTATCGGATTCGGAATTGCCAGGCCATTGGGTTTTGCTGGCTACTCAGTCCTGGTCTCAGTTTTGGATGTCCATTGAATGTCTTTATTGTCTTGTCTTGTCTGTGTCGTGTGTCTTGCATTCACTCTTTGTGTATCTTTCATTATGGGACACAGCACTTCAATGCCCCTGTCCCTGACCCTTGATCACTGGACCAAAGTCCGCTTAAGGGCTCAGAATCTTTCTTTTTTAGTAAAACGTTGGACCTTTCGGAATCTCTGTGCCTCAGAATGGCCCACCTTTGAATTTGGATGGCCCCTAGAAAGATCTTTCTATTTCCCACTAATTTAAGAAGTCAGAGATATTGTCTTTCACCCAGGCACACATAGCCATCCGGATAAACAGCCATATATCTTAACTTTGCAGGACCTCTGCAAATCTCCTCCTCAATGGGTGAAGCCTTTCTTTGTCCCTTCCCCTGCTCCTACTCCTTCCCCCATGATCTCTCAAACCCTCTGCTCCTCCTCCTCCTCCACCCTTTGTAATCCCTGAGTCACAAGATTTGACTCTACTGGACTCTCTTCCCCCGTATTATACCCTGCCCTCGTCCCCCAACCACCAACACCCTCTAAGTGATTCTCCTGCAGCTGACTCAGCCTCTCTACCATTGGAGAAATCTAAGCTGGCCCAGCGCCCTCCAGATAACTCCACCGCAGCACACACAGCCCCTCCTCCGCAGGAGGAAGCTAGCCCAGCTAAGGGAACTTGATGGTGGCGAATGATTGAAAACCCTGGACCTCCTGTGATGCTCCCCCTATGTCCCTACGGACCATTGATTGACGAAGGCAATGGGGGGAAAATGCAAGCCTACAAATATTGGCCTTTCTCCTCTTCCGACCTATATAACTGGAAAAATAACAATCCCCCTTTTTCCGAGGACCCCATCGGGCTCACAGGTCTGGTTAAGTCATTGATGTTTTCACACCTGCCTACTTGGGATGACTGTCAACAATTCCTAGGGACTCTCTTCACGACAGAGAAACAAAAGAGAATCTTCCTGGAAACTATAAAAAAATGTCCTCCGACCAGATTGGTGACGGACACATCTTCCCAACTTAATCAAAGCTGGTTTTCCCTTGAAACAACCCAACTGGGACACCAACAACATTGAAGTTAGAAAGCATCTGTCCACTTACCGCCAGGTTCTAATAGTGGGCCTCCAAGTGGCCACTAGGCGACCAACTAATTTGGCCAAGGTAATAGAGATTATTCAAAGGCCTGATGAATCTCCCTCTATGTTTCTAGAGAGAATTATGGAGGCATGTAGGAGATATACTCCTTTCGATCCACAGGCAGAGGATCAAAAGGCATCTGTCATGATGGCCTTTATTGGGCAAGCTGCCCTGGATATTAAAAGAAAGTCACAATGCTTAGATGGATTACAAGATATGACATTGAGAGATTTAGTCAGAGAAGCCAAGAAAATATACCTTAAGAGAGAAACTGAGGAAGAGAAAGAAGCAAAGTGAGGATAAAAGAAACAAAAGACAGACTAAGGCGTTGACTAAGGTCCTGGTCACAACAACAAAAGGGCCAGAAATTAAGAAACAGGGAGACAGGAAGGGATACCTGGTCCCATGCCAGAGGCCACCCCTGGCCTCAGATCAATGTACCAACTGTAAAAAAAAAAAGGACACTGGGCCAAAGAGTGCCCTAGAAAGGGACAGCCACGCCAGTCAGCCATTCTGACTCTGGAGGATGAGTATGAAAGTCGGGGCTCAGATCCCCTCCCCGAGTTCAGGGTAACTTTTGAAGTGGAGGGGACCCCAGTAATCTTTGAAGTGGATAAAGGGGCAATATACTCACCCCTAATGTCACATTGGGCCCTCTATCAAATAAAAGGTCTCTAGTTCAAGGGGCTAATGACAGTAAATATCGGGCTTGGACAACTAAGAGGATCATGGAACTGGGGAAAGGAAAAATCCATCACTCCTTCCTAGTAATCCCAGAATTCCTAGCCCCATTGATGGGCAGAGATCTGCTCACCAAGTTCCGGTCCAAAATAACTTTTAACCCTGAAGGCCCCCAAGTGGAATTTCTAAATCCTTCAGTAAAAACTCCTATAGTCACAGCTCTAAATACGTCAGTAGAAAATGCACATCAACTCACTCACCTTGATTCAAAGAAACTGCAGGTATTTCTGAAGTATCAAGAACAGAGTTTTCCACTAACTGACTCACAGCAAAAAGAAATAACTGAATGGGTAAAAAAAGCCTGTCGAGTCCATCAATTGGTAAATTCTTACCCTTCCAAGCTTCCTGCAGGAAAGCACCTACGAGGAACCAGACCAGGACAATTCTGGGAAGTTGACTTTACTGAAATTAAACCAGCAAGGTATGGACATAAATATCTTCTAGTCTTTGTAGATACATTTTTAGGATGGATTGAAGCCTTCCCCACTAAAAGAAAAAAAAAAGAAACAGTGCTAATGGTGGTCAAGCAGATCCTGAAAGACATTTTTCAAAGATACGGCCTGCCAAAGGTAATACGGTCTGATAATGCACCGGCGTTCATGGCCCAAGTATGTCAGGGGTTAGCCAGGAACCTGGGGATTCATTGGAAGTTTAATTGTGCTTACAGACCCTAGAGTTCAGGACAGGTAGAAAGAATAAATAGAACCATTAAAAAGACCTCAACGAAATTAAGCTTAGAGACCAGCATAAATGATTGGACTATGCTCATGCCTTATACAATGTTTCGTGCAAGAAATATGCCCTCTGTTTCTTTGAGTAACCACACCCCCTGTGAATATCTAGGGTGCATCTCTTCTAGTAACGGACCAAAGCTCAACTCTAAGACCTAACGATCCCTTTCACACCCCCTTGTTTGACAGACTTAAAGCTCTTGAAAGATCTCAGTGATACCTGTGGAAACAGCTGGCCACTCCCTACCAAACTGGGGACGAGGGGACTCCACATCGATATCAAGTAAGAGACTTCATCTACGTAAGATGATATCAGGTGTCATCCCTGGAACCCCACTGGAAAGGACCATACCAGGTGCTACTTATAACATCTATAGTGGTAAAGGTAAACGGAATCACTTCCTGGATCCATGCCTCTCATCTCAAGCCTGCACCCTGTCCACACTCTGGCTGGAAACTGGAAAAGACTGGTAACACTTTCAAATTGCATATTCACCGTGTGGATAAGCCTATTGACTCTCCCCTTGGCCACAAGTAGTCCTAACCCTCATCAGCCCGTTCAGCAGTGATGGCTGATCACAAATTCTACTGGAAAAGAAGTATAATCTATCTTGCATGCAGCCCACTTAGGGACCTGGTGACCATCTCTCCACCCAGACATTTGTCAGCTGGCTATAGGTCTTTCCTAATGGGATATCCCTGATGAAGAGGATCCCACTAAAATTCCATTAAATCCCTTCCTTACCATAGATAATGGAAACAAATATTATGGATGTAGGGACACACGAGCCAGATGCAGGTTGGCTAGCCTAGATTACTGTGTTTACCCGGCCGACTGTCAAAGCCAAAAACAGCCATGGCTGTGTGGGGGAAAAGCCGACTTCTTCTGTAAGTCATGGGGATGTTAGCGTACAGGGGCTGCCTGATGGAACCCAAACCCTGCATTAAATTCAGTAGACAGCATTGGCCATATTACGAATTAGATAACAAAAACTGATGGCCACCAGAGGGGATTCTAGATCCTCAAATCCTGCATGACCTTTTTAACATCTGCTAGTGCTCAAAAGGGTGAAAGGAGATTCCACTATGTGGAGGCCTTTTCCCTTCTTCGCTCACATCCTGAACTATGCTTATCCAATAGATCCTCACCTTCAGCCTTCTGTTCCAGAGTCTCTGCTGTCACTCCCACCTCAGCAACCTGATTTCTCCACTGCAATTATTAGATCAAAAACCCAAACCTCTGCTGGTTCTCAGACCATTGCCCCCTTGCTGAGGTAGCAGGTACTGAGGTACCCCTCCACCCACTCACTCCTCTCTTCTGTTGACAGTGCCCGCACTGGGTCCCACCAGGTCCTCTTACCAACTAACCCAAAGCTCAAACCAGCTGAGGAGAGCCCTCAGACCTCTATCCAAGATGTAATGAAAATGGCCTTTAAAGTTGCTTTGTCATCACTGAAAACAGTTTACTACAAATTTAAAGTCCCTCTGCGTTTTGGGATACTCACTACCATCTTCCCCTCTGCTTGACCTGTTCTACTGCTCAAATATTTGTTGCTAGGAAAATTCCAAACCACTTTCCCATTATTTTTTTACATCTCTCTTTTCTCATTCTCAGATCCTCGGAGCTGCTCTCAGCCCCACCTTCTCCGTCTTTCCCCTCTATACCAGGCCCACAGAAAAGTCTTTAACTGACCTTCTCCAGAAGTCTTCACCATGGCTGACTTTAGGACTTTCAGCAAAAGAGTCCCTATAAAAAGTTCAATGTAGTTAAACTTCCTATTTTCATGTTGCCCTGTTCTACTTGGCCACTGGCTAAAAAAATCAGCACTCCTAATCCAGACACCCCCTTACTAGTTTTTCACAAAAATATGTGAACAAGGCCTCTGGCCTTGACGTAGGGCTTCACAGAGATGGCTACATTTCTAAGTTAACGAAGTTAGCAACTGGGCTCCGTAGTAACAGCTGGCAATGGGAAAATAAGAAAGGGAAGAAAAAGCTCTTTCCCTCCCAGGTGTCCTTGAAAAGTTAACTTGCCCAGAACCGAGGAAAAAACAGAAACAAAAACTGCTTTTTTCAACTTCTGCAGACTGTGAACTTCTGAGCCCCTTCCCTTACATGTTGGGTACAAAATTCTGAAACTACCTAAACTTGGGTTTCAGAGGATTAGTTGATTACAACAGAATCAATGCCCTCTGAATCTGGTTGCAACCAAATAGGACTGTTTCCCTGTCTTCAGTGCTATCTTAGGTGCGTTGCCTTGTCCTTCCCTACTACAGCATGATTCTATATGCTTAAACATTGTTAATGTTTTCATGAAATGGTCAACAGATGTGATTAATTGTGTAATCGTGCAGATGTTTCCCAGAGTGCTCTATCACGACGCAGATTCATTTGAAGATCAAATAGGGGCGCATTCAACCCGGTTCCACTGAAAATATATATCTCTCAATGTAGCCATCCTATTAGGAATAGAAATTGCTGCACTGGTGGCCACGGGAACCACTGCCTTTGTCCAAGGGACTCAACAAATGACCCAACAAATGACAGCAATAAACCAAAACTAAGATATTAGAAACCTACATCAGAGATTTGCATGAGTCTTTTACCTCTCTCTCTGAAGTTGTTTTTCAGACCACTCGAGGGTTGGACCTCCTCGTCATGAGAGAAGGGGGCTTTGTGCTACATTGAGAAAAGAAAGTTGTTTGTATGCCGAGCATACTGGACTTGTAATAAAATCTAAGAGTAAATTAAAAAGATGCCTTGAAAAGCATCAACGAGACAGAGAGGCCCAAAAAAGGTGGTTTGAGTCTTGGTTCACACAGTCTTCCTGGTTAACTACGTTTTTATCAACCCTGGCCGGTCCAATAGTAATCCTCATGTTATTGCTAACTATTAAACCCTGTTTTCTCATCCGTGTAATTTCTTTTCTCCAGGCTCAAATTGGACGAGTTAAACTTATGGTAATACCCTACTAGTATACATAGAATGTGACACCCCCCCAATGATCATTTTTATGATTAAAAGTAGCCAGAAGAAGAAGTGGGGAATAAAAGGTTAGTAAAATAGGTACTTGTCACTTCCTGTTTTTCTGTATGCTTAACAAAACACTGTTGAAATCTTGAGAAATGCTTGCAAATCTTGTTCCCAGTATGTGCTGTCCCCAACTGCCCAACTGCAGAATGTGCTCCCTCACCCAGTTGCACGCAAATCGCCCACTCACCCCGATCCATCAATAAACTTCCCTCCCTGCCCTCTCCAGGTAATGTATATAAGCTCTACTTAAGCTATTCTCAGGGCTATCTGCTCTATTCAAGTGAGCTCTGAGCACCAGCATGCTGGACACTCAATAAACCCTTTGCTGTTGCATGAGATATTCTGTTGGTGGTTTCCTCCTGTGAAGCTCGCCGGACATTTACTATAATAATTGAATGTAGAAGAGAACATCCAGTCAAAAAGGGATAGTTGATAGAAATAGGAAGATAGTACGTTTAGGAAGAAGTGTGAGTATACCATTTGGAACAAAAGTTCTTTAACAATAGGGTTTCGGTTACAGAGTGATTGTTAAAGTCAGCACATATGAAGAGTCAGTCACTATGATGAGCTGGGAAAAAATGTAGAAAAGCAGATATCAATAGAGACATTACGAAATCAGGCAAAGTATAAAGTGAGTGATAGGATTAGACATTTTCAACTGGGTTGAGTTTGAATACATAATATTAGGAAGAAAAAAATATGTAGTCACCAATAGGATTGACATTTGAGAGCATTAGGCAACCTGGACATAGATGTTTTTAGTAATCCATGTTCATTTTCCATTTAGTCCTTCGTGCAATCATAACCGTGACCATTACATTATTTGTCCAGAATACTACTGTGATAAAATGTATATGTAGATCAGGTGACATGAGTATTTCTTCCACCATTTCTGGAAGCAATATATTCAAGACGTAAAATTAGTATTGGGGTTACAAAGAGGTGCACCCTGTGTCTATGAATTTAGAGATAAAGTACGAATAGACAATACAGTGAATAAATAATATAACTTGTTCCAACTTTAAATAATGGATTGAACTGATATCTTAAAAATTACAGGAAATCTTATATTGATATACAATCATTCATTCCCACCAATTATACATCTAATGGTAATATTAGTGTTTTGGTTTATCATGAACAGTGTGTGAGTTTTGTTTCAAAAGTGATTATGGAAATCGAAAATAATATGTTTGGAAAGAAGTCTCATGAATAGACCAGTCAGGAAACCTGGAGGAATGCATATGTTGTAAAGCAGGAAGCGATTGAAATTGAATCAAATGCCTATAAATTTGCTAATTTGTGGATGAAATATATATCCTATGATGTGCATAAACTCATGAAATAGTAATGTACCATTGTTGAATAAAAATGAACGTCAAAATACACATCATGTCCCATAGGAATCTACTGGCATTGATTTTAAACTGGGTCAGTTACTGTAGAAATATTAGGATTCTCGTGCATTATTCACCGAATTTAGTTATCTTTTTTTTTTAATTTTTATATATGGTTGCTCAAAACATTACATAGTTCTTGATAAATAATATTTCACACTTTGATTTATGTGGGTTATGAACTCCCATTTTTGCCCCGTTTACAGATTGCAGAATCACATCAGTTACACATCCATTGATTCATATATTGCCATACTAGTGTCTGTTGTATTCTGCTGCCTTTCCTATCCTCTACTATCCCCCCTCCCGTCCCCTCTCCTCCTCTCTTCTCTCTCTACACCCTCTACAGTAATAAATTTCTCCCCCTTGTATTATTTTTCCCTTTCCCCTCACTTCCTCTTGTATGTAATTTTGTATAACCCTGAGGTTCTCCTTCCATTTCCATGCAGTTTCCATTCTCTCTCCCTTTCCCTTCCACCTCTCATCCCTGTTTAATGTTAATCTTCTTCTCATGCTCCTCGTCCCTACTCTGTTCTTAGTTACTCTCCTTATATCAAAGAAGACATTTGGCATTTGTTTTTTTAGGGATTGGCTAGCTTCACTTAGCATAATCTGTTCTAATGCCATCCATGTCCCTGCAAATTCTATGATATTGTCATTTTTTAATGCACAGTAATACTCCATTGTGTATAAATGCCACATTTTTTTATTCATTCTTTTATTGAAGGGCATCTAGGTTGGTTCCACAGTCTTGCTATTGTGAATTGTGCTGTTATGAACATCGATGTAGCAGTGTCCCTGTAGCATGCTCTTTTTAGGTCTTTAGGTTTTAGACCGAGAAGGGGAATAACTGGGTCAAATGGTGGTTCCGTTCCCAGCTTTCCAAGAAATCTCCATACTGCTTTCCCATTTGGCTGCACCAATTTGCAGTCCCACCAGCAATGTACAAGTGTACCTGTTTCCCCAGATCCTCGCCAGCACTTGTTGTTGTTTGACTTCATAATGGCTGCCAAACTTACTGGAGTGAGATGGTATCTTAGGGTGGTTTTGATTCACATTTCTCTGACTGCTGGAGATGGTGAGAATTTTTTCATGTACTTGTTGATTGATTGTATGTCCTCCTCTGAGAAGTGTCTGTTCAGGTTCTTGGCCCATTTGTTGATTGGGTTATTTGTTATCTTATTGACTAATTTTTTGAGTTCTTTGTATACTCTCGATATTAGTGCTCTATCTGAAGTGTGAGGAGGAAAGATTTGTTCCAAGGATGTAGGCTCCCTATTTAAACCTCTTACTGTTTCTTCTGCTGAGAAAAAACTTTTTAGTTTGAGTAAGTCCCATGTGTTGATTCTAGTTATTAACGCTTGTGCTATGGGTGTCCTATTGAGGAATTTGAAGGCGACCCCACAGTATGTAGATCGTAGACAACTTTGTCTTCTATCAAACACCATGTCTTGATTTGATATCAAGCTCCTTGTTCCATTTTGATTTAACTTTTGTGCATGGCAAGAGAAAGGGATTCAGTTTCTTTTTGTTACATATGGATTTCCAGTTTTCCCAGCACCATTTGTTGAAGATGCTATCATTCATCCATTGCATGCTTTTAGCCCCTTTATCAAATATAAGAGAGTTGTATTTTTTTGGATTGGTTTCTGTGTCCTTTATTCTTTACCATTGGTCCACCCACCTGTTTTGGTACCAGTACCATGCTATTTTTTTTACTATTGTTCTGTAGTATAGTTTGAAGTCTGGTATCGCTATACGGCCTGATTCTCACTTCCTGCTTAGTGTTGTTTTTGCTATTCTGGGTCTTTTATTTTTCCATATGAATTTCATGATTGCTTTCTCTATTTCTACAAGAAATGCCGTTGGGATTTTGTA
This sequence comes from Callospermophilus lateralis, assembly GCF_048772815.1. Classification (NCBI taxonomy): domain Eukaryota; kingdom Metazoa; phylum Chordata; class Mammalia; order Rodentia; family Sciuridae; genus Callospermophilus; species Callospermophilus lateralis. The sequence goes on from NW_027512449.1 coordinate 168,623, forward strand.
TTGCATTGCATTACACATATAGAGAACTTTTGTTAATATCGCCATTTTGATGATGTTAGTTCTGTCTATCTATGAACAGGGTACATTTTTACATCTTCTAAGATCTTCCCCTATTTTTCTCTTTAGGGTTCTGTAGTTTTCCTTGTATAAAACTTTCACCTCTTTTGTTAGGTTGATTCCCAATTATTTTTTTTTTTTAGTATATTGTGAATGGAGTGGTTGTCCTCATTTCCGTTTCAGAGGATTTGTCACTGATATTCAGGAATGTCTTTGATTTATGAGTGTTGATTTTATATCCTGCCACTTTGCTGAATTCATTTATTAGCTCTATTAGTTTCTTTGTAGACCCTTTTGGGTCTGCTAGGTATAGAATCATGTCATCTGCAATAGTGATAATATAAGTTCTTCTTTTCCTATTTATATGCCTTTAATTTCTTTTGTCTGTCTAATTGCTCTGGCCAGTGTTTCGAGAACTATGTTGAACAGAAGTGGTGAAAGAGGGCATCCCTGTCTTGTTCCATATTTTAGGGGGAATGCCTTCAATTTTTCTCCATTCAGAATGATGCTAGCCTGAGACTTAGCATAGATTGCTTTTAAAATATTGAGGTATGTTCCTGTTATCCCTAGTTTTTCTAGAGTTTTGAACATAAAGGAATGCTGTACTTTGTCGAATGCTTTTTCTGCATCTATCGAGATGATTATATGGTTCTTATTTTTAAGTCTATTGATGTGATGAATAACATTTATTGATTTCCGTATATTGAACCAGCCTTGCATCCCATGAATGAATCCTACTTGATCATGTTGCACAATTTTTTTGATATGTTTTTGTATCTGATTTGCCAGAATTTAATTGAGGATTTTTGCCTCTAGGTTCATTAGAGATATTTGTCTGTAGTTTTCTTTCTTTGAAGTGTCTTTGTCTGGTGTAGGAATCAGAGTGATGTTGACCTCATAGAATGAATTTGGAAGAATTCCCTCTTTTTTAATTTCCTGAAATAACTTGAAAAGTATTGGTATTAGTTCCTCTTTAAATGTTTTGTAAAACTCTGCTATATACCCATCAGGTCCTGGGCTTTTCTTACTTGGTAGTGTTTTGATGATTTTTTCTATTTCCTCAATTGATATTGGTCTGTTTAGGTTGTCTATATCCTCCTGACTCAATCTGGGCAGATCATATGACTTAAGAAATTTATCGATGCCTTCACCGTCTTCTATTTTATTAGAGTACAAAGATTCAAAATAATTTCGGATTATCTTCTGTATATCTGAAATATCTGTTATGATGTTGTCTTTTTCATCCCATATGCTAGTAATTTGAGTTCTCTCTCTTCTTGTCTTCGTTAGCATGGCTAATGTTCTGTCGATTTTTTTTTATTTTTTCAAAGAACCAAATGGGTTGACGTGTCTGCCGCGCTTGCAGGCCGCTGGGCCTGTTCCGCCTGTCGGTTGCAGGTCTGCCTACCTTGCGGGAGCGGGTGGTGGCTCTGCTCTGGCCCTACTGCCATTGGGGTGTCGTGACTACCATGCTGGCAGATCGCTGGGCCTGTTCTGGGTGCGGGCAAAGGCTCTGCTCTGCCCCTACTCCAATTGGGTTGACGTGACTACCACGCCGGTTGGCCGTTGTGCTTGTACTGGGCGCAGGAGAAAGCTCTGCTCTGCCACTACTCCAATTGGGGTGTCATGTCTACCATGGTGGCAGGCCGCTGTGCCTGTTCCGCAGGTCAGTCACAGGTCTGCTTTTGTTGCGGGCGTGGGCGGAGGCCTGCTTGGCCCCTACTACAATTTGGGTGACGTGACTACCACACCAGCTGGTGACTGGGCCTTATCCGGGCACGGGCAGCGGCACTGCTATTTCCCTACTCCATTTGGGGTGACGTGGCTACCACGCCTGCGGACCTGATGAATCTTCCTCTATGTTTCTAGAGAGAATTACGAAGGCATATAGGAGATATACTCCTTTCGTTCCTCATGCAGAGGATCAAAAGGCATCTGTCACAATGGCCTTTATTGGGCATGCTGCCTTGGATATTTAAAGAAAGTTACAATGCTTAGATGGATTACAAGATATGACTTTGAGAGATTTAGTCAGAGAAGCCGAGAAAGTATACTATAAGAGAGAAACTGAGGAAGAGAAGGGAGCAAAAGGACGATAAAAGAAACAAAAGACAGACTAAGGAGTTGACTAAGGTCCCGGTCACAACAACAAAAGGGCCAGAAATTAAGAAACAGGGAGACAGGAAGGGATACCTGGTCCCACGCCAGAGGCCACCCCTGACCTCAGATCAATGTGCCTACTGTAAAGAAAGAGGACACTGGGTTCAAGAGTGCCCTAGAAAGAGGCAGCCAAGCCAGCCAGCCATTCTGACTCTTCAGCATGACTACGAAAGTCGGGGCTCAGATCCCCTCCCTGAGCTCAGCGTATCTTTTGAAGTGGAGGAGACCCCAGTAAACTTTGAAGGGGATACAGGGGCAATAAACTCAGTGCTTAAGGCCCCATTGGGCCCTCTATCAAATAAAAGGTCTCTAGTTCAAGGGGCTAATGGCAGTAAATATCAGACTTGTACAACTAAGAGGATCATGGACCTGGGGAAAGGAAAAATCCATCACTCCTTTTTAGTAATTCCAGAATGCCTGGCCGACTTTTTCTGTACATCATGGGGATGTGAGCATACAGGGGCTGCCTGATGGAACACAAACTCCTCATCAAATTCAGTACACAGCATTGGCCATATTACCAATTAGATAACCAAAACCGATGGCCCCCAGAGGGGTCTCTAGATCCTCAAATTCTGCGTGACCATTTTTTTTTTAAAGAGAGAGGCGAGAGACAGAGAGAATTTTTAATATTTATTTTTTAGTTTTTGGCGGACACGACATCTTTGTTTGTATGTGGTGCTGAGGATCAAACCCGGGCCGCACGCATGCCAAGCGAGCGTGCTACAATTGAGCCACATCCCCAGCCCTGTGTGACCTTTTTAACTTCTGCAAGTGCTCAAAAGGGTGAAAGGAGATTCCCCTATGGGCAGGCCTTTTCCATCCTTCACTCATATCCTGAACTATGCTTATCCAATAGATCCTAACCTTCAGCCTTGTGCTCCAGAATCTCTGCTGTCACTCTCACCTCAGCAACCTGATTTCTCCCCTCCAATTATTAGATCAAAAACCCAAACCTCTCCCGGTTCTCAGACCATCGCCCCCTTGCTGAGTTAGCAGGTACTCAGGTTCTCATCCACCGACTCACTCCTCTCTTCTCCTGTCCGTGCCCGCACCGGGTCCCACCAGGTCCTCTTACCAGCTAACCCAAAGCTGAAACTAGCAGAGGAGAGCCCTCAGACTCCTATCAAAGATGTAATGAAAATGGCCTTTAAAGTTGCTTTGTCATCACTGAAAACAGTTTACTAAAAATTTAAAGTCCCTCACATGCATTTTGGGATACTCACTCTTGTCTTCCCCTCTGCTCTACCTGTTCTGCAGCTCAAGTTTTTGTTACTAGGAAAATACCAAACCCCTTTCCCATTATTCTTTTACATCTCTCCTTCCTTATTCTCAGATCCTCGGAGCTGCTGTCAGCCCCACCTTCCCTGTCTTCCCCTTCTGTACCAGGCCTACAGAAAATTCTTAACTGACTTTCTACAGAAGTCTTCACCATGGCTGACTTTAGGACTTTCAGCAAAAGAGTCCCTATAAAAGAGTTCAATGTAGATAAACTTCCTCTTTTAGTGTTGCCTTGTTCTACTTGGCCACTGGCTAAAAAAATAAGCACTTCTATGCTAGACACCCCATTACTTGTTTTCCACAAAATATATGAACAAGGCCTCTGGCCGTGAGCTGGGGCTTTACAGAGATGGCTATATTTTTAAGATAAAGAAGTTACCATCAGGGCTCCATGGTAACAGCTGTCAGGGGCGAAAAATAAGAAAGGTAGGAAAAAGCTCTTTCCCTCCCAGGTGTCCTTGAAAAGTTAACTTGCCCAGAACCGAGGAAAAAACAGAAACAACAACGGCTTTTTTGAACTTCTGCAGACTGTGAACTTCTGAGCCCCTTCCCTTACATGTTGGGTACAAAATTCTGAAACTACCTATACTTGAGTTTCAGGAGAATAATTGATTACAACGGAAGCAATGCCCTCTGAATATGGTTGCAACCAAATAGGACGGTTTCGCTGTCTTCTTTGCTATCTTAGGCGCCTTGCCTTGTCCGTCCCTACAACAGCATAATTGTATATAATTAAACATTGTTTATGTTTTCATGAAATGGTCAACAGATGTGATTAATTGTGTAATGGTGCAGATGTTTCCCAGAGTGCTCTATCATGATGCAGGTTCATTTGAAGATCAAATAGGGGGGCATACAACCCGTTTCAACTGGGAACATATATCCCTCACTTTAGCCATCCTATTCGGAATAGGAGTTGCTGCAGGGGTGGGCACAGGAACCACTGCCCTCGTCCATGGGACACAACAAATGACCCAATTAGAAGAAGCAATAGACCAAAACTAAGATATTAGATACCTCCATCAGAGCTTTGCATGAATTTTTAACCTCTCTCTCTGAAGCTGTTTTACAGAACAGGTGAGTGACACAAAACACACACACACACACAGAAAAAAAAATAGCAACATATATGTCAATCCAAATTCATCATAAAAATATATCATCCACAGATCCAAAAATATTCATTTTACTGAACATGGAAGCTCACCCATTGGTTGAATATTCAGTTCCAACACGGTTTAGTAGGAGTGATCTCTTCTCACAATTTGTATCTGCCAACTCATCCACCTCACAAGAATGTATGTGTGGTACCAGGTATGATTCTATATATCCATATAAAATTATATGTGCTGAATGGGCTACAGAGAAAGGGAGACAGGACTTCACAATTTGTTAACTTTAAAAACACATGGAGAACTATTTCAACAAAAAATTGACTAGATTTAACTCCTACTCTGTATCATGCAAAAGGCAAGTCCAAATATACACCATGACTCCTCTAAACTGCTTGTATTTCTATTCTGTTTGGGTTATTTTTCTCCATCCTATTAGAAATAGTATTCAGAGTCTGATAGGGTATGTGTTAGTGTCAGGGATTCAGTATTTCGAATAGAAAATAGGAAATTGAATCCAATGTGTATGCAAATATATGCTACACAAAAATCTTCACACTCTCATCCAGAACAATGCTTTAACATTACTTTCGCCTCAAGTAAGACACAATTATAGGAGAAGAGTTAGAAAATCTGTGAATACCTATCTGGAATGGAAAATGCTCCAGATTTTACATCTTTGGTGGAGGTAGAGGACTTTCTAAAAGTAAGGGACAGGGTAAACACTCCACAAACATGGAGCTCTTCTGGCCTAAGGACTTTTTGAGAATCTCACTCTGAGGTTGGGCACTTGAAATTTAGGTTGTTTTCAGGAGCTTTATCTTCTTTTGTAGTGAGAACATCAAAGGTGGGTCTCCATCACTTTGACCTGAAGGACATGGGTTCTTATTTTCCAATTAACATGAAGCAGGAGGCCTGAATCCTCTCTTTGTTGGTAAACAGTGACCACTGGTGACTAAATGTCTCCCCATGTGAACTGTAAAGCCATTTTGTCCTCCTCCACTTTTTGTGGTGTTTTTCCTGCTGCACTGAGAGTTTAGTATTTGCTTCATAAAATACAAGGAGCCTAACTGAGACACAGTGCTGGAGGGAGTTATGTCACGTGTGGTGGGTCAGGGTGTGCAGGAGAACGCACCAACCAGGCTTCTATCCCTCATAGCTTGCCCCATTGCCCCCTTGTCCATATGACCCTTATTCTGAACATTGCCCTGAAACCTCTCCATATAAAAAGATGACTTTACAAATAAGGATCTGCTGGCTGCACCATGTCAGTCACAAGCCAATTGGATTCCAATGGTAGATCCTCATGGCCCTACTACTGATGTTTTTTCACACACCTGCCCACCAGTGCTCTAGGCCCACTACTCAGCAGACTCAAACGTACTGGCATCTCTTTTCTACAACATTTTCAGGAAATCCAGTCAATCAAGGCACTGTCTGGTATACTCATGATCAGCAACAGGACATTCAAAGGTTCTCCAGTGCCACCTGGTCATGGAAATTTTAATAACTACATGGTATTCATCTAGCCATTGTTAAGGATGAAGTTGGAGGCACTGTCGGTTTCAATTCATTCAGAAACCATTAAATAATGAGGAAGCTCATTTTCAATGAAAGCTCTGGAGAACTCTCACAGGCAAGGCTTCCCAAAGAGTGGCCAAATGGTCACATGAAGCCAGGTAAATTGAGGTCTACAATGTGAGGTCCATGTGTGTTTTGACACTCAACTATGGCTGCCAAGTCTTTCAGAATAAAATCATGTGTTATCCTGGCTGAGATTCTCAGTGCTCTGTGGAAAGCCACCCTGGGCCTAGATCTCAGTTTCCAAGGGCGACTCTCATGCGTGGCCTCCTAATATCCCAACACAATTCATGGCAATACTTCTCTGAGTTTAGTTCTAGAATGCAGTCTCTAAGGGGAATCCAACCAGAGTTCAAGCCCAGGTGGACCAAGATATTTCTTACAACCACCACACAAATGACCACAATTAAAACCAAAACACTCCAACAAGGTCCTCATCTTCTTCCATATAGTCACTCATCATAACCTCTGGCTGAAGGTCTCCATGAATGGCTCACCCAAAGACAGTGTCCAAATAAACTCCCTTGCCCCTCATTTGCCTAAAGTCATGTTGGCCTGGACACCCTTCCTGTGAACCAGGAGTGATCAAATAAGCCTCCCGTTAATACTGCTCTGTTTCTCCAATTTGTGGCCTACTGACTTTCAATTATAAATTCTTTATGTGATTTGGAGTCATGCAAAAACCTAAGCACCTCTGCAGTGATTTGAAGAACTCATTTGACCCAAGGAATACCAATTCTCACTTGATGGAAGTCAGGAACCTAACAGAGGAAGACGAGAGACTTCATCCACAATGACTGATCTTTTGGCAATTATGGTTTTGGATGCACACATGGGATCATTCTTTAGATCCATCAGCTGCTGAGAATCAAAGTCACAGCCACATACAAGGCCAAGAGGCTAATTCAGACACATCCCTTTCCAAAGCAATTAAGAAAGAGCCACAAGTGATGCCCATTCATTTCCATTTGAAAACTGTTTTCTTCAGGCTTCACAAAGGGGTAGCCTGAGGCAAAGACCTTCCTGATATTCAGGGCAACAGAACAATAGGCAAGCAAAAGGCCAAAAGCAGGGTATATCCACTGAGACTTTCCTGGTCACATTGATATCTGAGTTTTCTGAGATGCTGGCTATCCTGTACATGGCCATGTCACAGACCTTGGAGTTGTTACATATCTTGGACACAAAACCATGAGCCTATTCTGGAGAGTGGCCAGAATTCAGAAGAAAACAGAGACTTAGGAAGGTAGTAGGTATGGCCCATCTATAAGGCAAGCCACACTCTATTCATAAATTAGGCAGGATGCATAATGGGAAGCTTTCTACTAGACAGGACACATCCATTGTTGCATTCTCTTTTCTCATGTCTACAACCGCGGACACAGTGGGATACACAGACATAGAAACACTCATCTTGTCAAACGTCTTACTAGAAACAGTTCACTTCAAATCAAACAAACCGCCTTTCGTACCTATTCTCTGAACATGAGACAAAACAACAAACCCACACTCACAAATGCACCTCCTTCCCTCAAGTAGGTCTGTGACTCTCCGGAGTTAACTCTGACTGGTGGGCCATATTATGTTCCCCCAAAATGGCGTGTCCTCTATCAGATCTGGTTTCCTTGACCAACTCTGTGAAGTTGTCAGGAAAAAGTGGCCAGCTACTACCTGCTTTCACAGGAAAAGTATCTCTTCAGAGCTCTCCTGGTATTTGGCTATACTCACATCAGGAGGTACCAAGAAAGACTGACTCTGTCCTTGGAAAATCCAATCAAGTGAGCCCACAGGGACATGGACTGGGATTGCCTCTCGGTGTCTTGGTTCTTGGATAGCAAGTTCAGACTGTTCCATCACCAAGGAAATGAGGTATGTCACTTTCTTTGGAACTGAATGAGGCCACTGCCTTGGCAACCACTTTGTCCTAACACTTGCTTCCAAGGGTCCCATGAGATGGAGGCTGCTCCTACTTCCTGGAACACTTTCACAAGTTAGAATGGTATATCAACCATAGACACCTGGGAACAGCTCTCCACACAGGTCTTGTTTAGTCCATCTTCTCTAAAATAAGTAGAGAGATGCTGATTCGGACACATCCCTTTATCCTGACCAGGTTGTTTGACTTGGAATAGGACTTTTGCTCTCTCAGGTCTTTCATACCTCCCTACAACTTCTCCAGGTATCATTTCTGCATGGACCTTTGAGGTTTTCAGCAGGTGGAAGGTCCCCTAATTCCCTGTATTTTAAGAACAACTCTGTTGCTGCTCTTCTGTAAAATGAGATTTAGGGAACAGTGTATGTTTAGGGTTAATAACAGGTTCAATTTGGGTTAGGAATCATTCTGGGCGATGAATAATGGTATTGAGAACGTGCGATAATTACAAGAATATAGAGGTGAAATATCAGTATGGAAACAGAAATCTAGGTATGATTTGAAGCACAGGACCTTGTACCTTGGTAGATTTAATGTAGAAGAGAACATCCAGTCAAAATGGATAGTCGGTAGGATTAGGAAGATAGTCGGTAGGTTTAGGAAGAAGAGTGAGTATAGGATTTGGACCAAAAGTTCTTTAGCAATAGGGTTTCTGTTAGAGAATGAATGAAAATTTCAGAACATGTGAAGAGTCAGTCACAACGATGAACTGGGGAAAATAAGTAGGAAAGCAGGTATCAATAGAGACATTATGAAATCAGGCAAAGTATAAAGTGAGTTATAGGATTAGACATTTTCAACAGGGTTTAGTTTGAATATATAATCATTGGAAGAAACAAATATGTTGTCACCAATAGGATTGACATTTGAGAGCATTAGGCAACCTTCACATGGATGTTTTTAGTTATCCATGTTCACTTTCCTTTTAGACTTCGGTACAATCATAAGTGTGACCTTTACATTTTTTGTTCAGAATTTTACTGTGATAAAATATATATGTGGATCAGGTGACATGAGTATTTCTTCCACCATTTCTGGGAGCAATATTTTGAAGACATATACATCAGTGTTAGGGGTACACAGAGGTGTACCCTGTGTCTATGAATATAGAGATAATGCATGAATAGACCATCCTGTGAATAAATAATTTAACTGGTTCCACTTTAAATAATGAATTGAATTGATATCTAAAAATATATAAGAAATCTTATATTGATATATAATCATTCATTCCAACCAGTTATACATCTAATGGTAATTTTAGGATTATGGTTTATCATGAAGTGTGTTTGAGTTTTGCTTCATAAGAGATAATGAAAAATGAAAATATTGTGATTGGAAAAAGTCTTATGAAAAGACCAGTCAAGAAACATGGAGGAATACATGTGTTCTGAAGCAGGAAGTGACTGATCATTAAACAAATGCCTATAAGTTTTCTAACTTGTGGATGAAATATATATCCTATGATGTGCATAAACTGAAGAAATAGTAATGTACCAGTGTTGAATAGAAATGAACGTCAAAATACACATCATGTCCCCTAGGAATCTACTTGCATTGATGTTACACTGGGTAAGTATCTGTAGAAATATTAGAGTTTGTATTCACCATTCTATGAAGTTACTTTTCAGTACTAGGAAAGAAATATATATTTCAGGTGGATGATTATTTCTGAGTATAATCTTGTGGAAAGTTTGTTATAAATCCACATATATGAATATGAATGAATTTAGGGAGCATATAATAAGACACATATATTTCATATTTTGAAAAATCTGGAGAGTATATATATATATATATATATATATATATATATATATATATATATACACGCACACGCACAGACATTAAAAAGTAGCAATATAGGAGATCCAACATGGTGGCGAACATGGAGAAATCAAGTCTCTGACCTCTTAAGCTGCGCAGGCATAGGGAGTCATAAAGTGTCTAAATGCTGTTTGTTCAGAATCACTAGGCAATGCTGACCTGACATGGATCTGGTGCGAACAGTCTGGGCCCCTCAGAAAACACACAGAGCCCGGATCAGCTGCATAGAAGCTCAGATTTGCCTGCTTCTTGTGTCTCAGAACTAACATTCCCTCTGAAATAACTGGTCGGCCCTTCTGAATTTACAGAGGTAAAAGGCCACTGAATTGAAATGGGGCTTCGGAGACACAGTCAGGACCCATCCGTTGCATTGGTCACCTGGCAAAAGGAATGAATGGTCACCATTTGCATGGGATACCACCATGGAAGAGAACTGACATCATGGGCAGAGGAGATAACTTCATTGAAACCAGTACGACAGGTGTGTAATTCCCTATGCATCTCTCTCCACACAGCGGGGAAACATTAAGGGCCCCTTCCAGCTCTCCTTTAAGGGGCCCTCCCAGGTCTCCCGTGAGAAAGATGGCCAGACCGAGGAAATCATGTGTGCTGTGGGACTCGTGGCATGGAATTCCCGGCTACCGCTCCCACCAGTGCTGACAACTGAGGTCTCTTACACCAGCTAATGTGGGCATGGATACCAGAGAGCAAGCAAATTCGCTGGGGGTTCCCAGCCCCAAGCTCTACAAACTTAGGGTCTGAGGGAGGCAAACAGGGAGAGAGTGGCAGGCGTTGATGAAAACAGGACTACCAGGAACAGTGACCTGACGTGTAGCAAGTATTGTGGTGAGTGTCACAGTTGAGCGGAGCCTGGCTTGAGGAAACACTAGAGAAGGTCCTAGGCACTCAGGATTGGAGACCCGCCCAGTCTGGGAGGAAGAGCTTCTGCACAGTGATTGGTTCCCACCTATTGAGAGGAGAAGCTTGGCCCAGTGAGCACAGCTCCACCTACTGGAAGAGAAGTTAATTGAACTCTATGACTGCATGTATTATTATTATTATTATTTTATTTTTACTTTTTTTCTTTCATTTTCATTTTTTGTTGTTGTTCTTTAACTTATTTTAATGTTTTTATTTTTTAAATTTTACTATTATTATTATTATTTTAAATTTTAATTTTCATTTTTAATTATCATTATTATTTTAAAAAAATTATTTCTTTCTTTATTTTCTATTTTTTTCTTTTGTCTTTTCATTTCTTTTCAATTTTCTTATTCCCTCATCCTTGAATTCTACCTGCCTATTCTCATTCTCTTTAGTGACTTCTTCCCATCCCTTCTAATATCTTTCCTCCCAAGCTTCAAATAAATTTATAAGAATAAGCAGTAACTCAGCACTCAAACAAACAAGAAGTAACATGAGCAGCATAAAAAAGCAAGAAAGAAAAGGAGTACAAACAATGAAGGATAACCTAAATATTAAGGAGGACCTAGAATCATCAGAAAAATGGTCATATAAAAAACTCAAGGAATACCTTATACAGATGGAATGAAACCTTAAAGAGGATACGAGAGAGCAAATAAATACAGTGAAAGAACACATTGAAAATGAATTACATAAACAGATAAAAGAAGAAGTTAATCTTCTTTATCAGGAGATAGAGATTATAAAAATTCAAAGAATAATTCTAGAAATGAAGAAAACGATAAACCAAATTAAAAACTCAATTGAGAGTATCACTAACAGAGTGGAGCAAGTAGAAGACAGAATGTCACATAATGAAGACAAAATATATCATCTTGAAAAGAGTCTAGCCAACACAGAAAGGCTGGTAAAAAATCACGAGAAAAACATCCAAGAGATATGGGATAACATAAAAAAACCAAACTTATGAGTCATCTGGATAGAGGAAGGTACAGAGATTCAAACCATGGGAATGAGTAACCTGTTGAATGAAATAATTACAGAAAATTTTCCAGAAATAAAAAAGGAAACGGATATACAAATTGAAGATGCTTACAGGACACAGAGCACAAAAAATCACAGTAGACCAACGCCAAGACACATTGTTATGAAGATATCCAATACACAGAACAAAGAGAAAACATTAAAATCTTCAAGAGAAAGGAGGAAGATTACATTCAGGGGTAATCCAATATGGTTAACAACCTATTTTTCATCACAGACACTGAAAGTGAGAGGATCCTGGAACAACGTATTTCAAACATTGAAAGACAATGGATGCCAAACAAGAATTCTGTATCCAGCAAAATTCAGCTTCAGGTACGACAACGAAATAAAAATCTTTCATGATAAAGAAAAGCTAAAAGAATTTGCAGCAAGAAAAGCACCATTGCAAAGTGTCTTGAGCAAAACACTACACGAGGAAGAAATGAAAAACAACAACCAAAACCATCAGTGGGAAGTGCCTCAGTAATGACAGAGGGCGGGGGAAAAGCTAATCATGGAGAAACAAAGTAAATTTAAAAAAACGATAAATATTCAAACATGGATGGCAGTAGAAACCATATATCAATAGTAGCTCTAAACACTAATGGCTTAAACTCTCCAATAAAGCAACATAGGCTTGTAACTTGGAATCAAAAAACAAATCCAACAATATGTTGCCTCCAGGAGACATATCTGAATGGAAAAAACATACACAGGCTGAAGGTGAAAGGTTGGGAAAAAATATACCATGCACACGGTCCTCATAAGCAAGCAGGGGTGGCCATCCTCAAATCGAATTAAATCGACTTCATGACTAATTTAATCAAAAGGGATAATGAAGGAAATTATATACTGTTAAAAGGAACCATTCACCAACAAGACATAAAAATTATCAATATTTACGCACAATTAAATGGTGCTGCAACGTTCATAAAACAAATTCTCCTCAAGTTCAAGAATCAAATAGACCACAACACAATAATTATGGGTGACTTCAACACACCTCTCTCACCATTGGACAGATCCTCCAAATAAAAGTTGAATAAAGAAACTATAGAACTCAATATCACAATCAATAACCTAGACTTAACTGACATATATAAAATATATCAACCATCATCAAGTGGATATACTTTTTTTTTAAGCAGCACATGGATCCTTCTCAAAAATAGACCATATATTATGCCATAGAGCAACCCTCAATAAATATAAAGTGGTGGACATAATACCATGAATTTTATCTGATTATAATGGAATGAAACTGGAAACCAATGAAAAAGAAGGAAGGAAAAATCCTACATCACATTGAAAATGAACAACATTTTACTGAATGCTTAATGTGTTACAGAAGACATAAATGAGAAAATCAAAAAATTCTTCGAGATAAATGAAAATACAGACACAACATATCGGAATCTATTGGACACAATGAAAGGAGTTTTAAGAGGGAAATTCACCACCTTGACGTCATTCCTCAAAAATAGGAAAGAACAACAAATAAATGAGCTCACACTTCATCTCAAAGCCATAGAAAAGGAAGAGCAAAACAACAGCAAATGTAGCAGAAGGCAAGAAATAACTAAAATCAGAGCTGAAAACAACAAAATTGAAACAAAAGAAACTACTGAAAAAATTACAAAACTAAAGCTTGGTTCTGCGAAAAATAAATAAGAACAATAGACCCTTAGCATCCCTTTATGTTCAAAACATTAGAAAAATTAGAGATAACAGGAACTTACCTCGACATTGTAAAAGCTATCTATGTTAAGCCTCAGGCTAGCATTATTCTGAATGGAGACAAATTGAAGCATTCCCTCTAAAATCTGGAACAAGACAGAGATGTCCTCTACCACCACTTCTATTCAATATAGTTCTCGAAACACTGGCCAGAGCAATTAGACAGATGAAAGAAATTAAAGGCATGAAAATAGGAAAAGAATAACTTAAATTATCACTACTTGCAGCTGACATAATTCTATATATAGAAGACCCAAAAGGGTCTACAAAAAAAAAAAAACTACTAGAACTAAGAAATGATTTCAGCAATGTGGCAGGATATAAAATCAACATTCATAAGTCAAAGGCATTTCTGTATATCAGTGACAAAACTTCTGAAACGGAAATGAGAAGAAAAACACTCCATTCACAATATCCTCAAAAAATAAAAATAAAATCCTTGGGAATCAACCTAACAAAAGAGGTGAAAGATTTATACAATGCAAACTACAGAACCCTAAAAAGAGAAGTAGAATAAGATCTTAGAAGATGGAAAAATATACACTGTTCATGAATAGGGAGAACTAACATCATCAAAATGGTGATATTCCCAAAAGTTCTCTATAGGTTTAATGCAATGCCAATCAAAATCCTAACGGCATTTCTTGTAGAAATAGAGAAAGCAATCATGAAATTCATTTGGAAAAATAAAATATCCAGAATATCAAAAGCAATTCTTACCAGGAAGCGTGAATCAGGCGGTATAGCGATACCAGATTTCAAACTAAATTTCAGAGCAATAGTAACAATGACAGCATGGTACTGGTACCAAAACAGGCGGGTGGACCAAAGGTACAGAATGGAGGACACAGAGATTAATACACAATGCTACAACAATCTTCTATTTGATAAAGGAGCTAAAAGCATCAATGGAGGAAGGATAGCATCTTCAACAAATGGTTCTGGGAAAACTGGAAATCCATATGTAACAAAATGAAACTGAATCCCTTTCTCTTGCATGCACAAAAGTTCACTCAAAATGGATCAAGGACCTTGATATCAAATCAGAGACATGGCGTCTGATAGAAGAAAAAGTTGGCTACGATCTACATACTGTGGGGTCGGGCTTCAAATTCCTCAATAGGACATCCATAGCACAAGAGTTAATAACTAGAATCAACACATGGGACTTACTCAAAGTAAAAAGTTGTTTCTCAGCAAAAGAAACAATAAGAGAGGTAAATAGGGAGCCTAAATTCTGGGAACAAATCTTTACTCCTCACACTTCAGATAGAGCCCTAATATCCAGAGTATACAAAGAACTCAAAAAATTAAACAATAAGATAACAAATAACCCAATCAACAAATGGGCCGAGGACCTCAACAGACATCTCAGAGGAGGACATATAATCAACAAGTACATGAAAAAATGCTCACCATCTCCAGTAGTCAGAGAAAGGTGAGTCAAAACCACCCTAAGATACCATCTCACTCCAGTAAGATTGGCAGCCATTATGAAGTCAAACAACAAGTGTTAGTGAGAATGTGGGGAAACAGGTACACTTGTACATTGCTGGTGGGACTGCAAATTGGTGCATCCAATTTGGAAAGCAGTATGGAGATTTCTTGGAAAGCTGGGAATGAAACCACCATTTGACCCAGCTATTCCCCTTCTCGGTCAATTCCCTAAAGACCTAAAAAGAGAATGCTGCAGGGACACTGCTACATCGATGTACATAGCAGCACAATTCACAATAGCAAGACTGTGAAACCAACCTATATGCCCTTCAATAGATGAATGGATAAAGAAAAAATGTGGTATTTACACAGAATGGAGTATTGCTCTGCATTAAAAAATGACAAAAGTCATAGATTTGCAGGGAAATGGATGGCGCTAGAGCAGATTATGCTAAATGAAGCTACCCAATCCCTTAAAAACAAATGCCAAATGTCTTCTTTGATATATGGAGATTAACTAAGAACAGAATAGGTATGAAGAGGATGAGAAGAAGATTAACATTAAAACAGGGATGAGAGGTAGGAGGGAAAGGGAGAGAGAAGGGATATTGCATGGAAATGGAAGGAGACCCTCAGGGTTATACAAAATTACATACAAGAGGAAGAGAGAAGAAAGGGAAAAATAATACATGGGGAGAAATTTATTAAGGTAGAGGGGGTAGAGAGAGAAGATGGTAGGAGAGGGGAGGGGAGGGGGGATAGTAGAGGATAGGTAAGGCAGCAGAATACAACAGACACTGGTATGGCAATATGTGAATCAATGCATGTGTAACTGATGTGATTCTGCAATCTGTATACGGGGTACAAATGGGAGTTCATAACCCACTTGAATCAAAGTGACAAATATGATGTATCAAGAACTATGTAATGTTTTGAACAAGCATAAATAAAAATTAAAAAAAAAAAAGAAAACTAACTTCGGTGAATGATGCACGCGAATCCTAATATTTGTACAGTAACTGACCCAGTTTAACATCAATGCAAGTAGATTCCTATGGTACATGATGTGTATTTTGACGTTCATTTTTATTCAACACTGGTACATACTATTTCATCAGTTTATGCACATCACAGGATATATATTTCATCCACAATTTAGCAAATTTATAGGCATTTGTTTCACTTTCAATCACTTCCTGCTTCAGAACACATGGATTCCTCCATATTTCTTGATTGGTAATTTCATGAGACTTCTTTCCAAACACATTATTTTCGATCCATAATCACTTTTGAAGCAAAACTCACACACACTTCATGATAAAAAATAACCCTAAGATTACAATTAGATATATAACTGGTTGGAATTAATGATTGTATGTCAATATATTATTTCTTATATATTTTCAGATAACAATTCAATCCATTATTTAAAGTGTCACCAGTTATATTATTTATTTACAGTATGTTCTATTCATGCATTATCTCTATATTCATAGACACAGGGTACACCACTTTGTACCCCCAATACTAATTTATATGTCTTCAAATATTGCTCACAGAAATGGTGTAAAAAATACTCATGTCACATGATCTACATATATATTTTATCACAATAATTTTCTGGGCACAAAATGCAGAGGTCACACTTATGATTGTACCAAATCCTAAATGGAAGTTGAATATGGATTACTAAAAACTTCCATTTCCAGTTTGCCTATTGCTTTCAAATGTCATTTCTATTGGTGACTACATATTTGTTTCTTCCTAAAATTATGTATTCAATCTCGATCCTGTTGAAAATGTCTAAACCTATCACTCACTTTACAATTGCCTGATTTTGTAATGTCTCTATTGATATCTTCTTTCCTATATTTTCCGCAGTTCATCATTGTGACTGACTCTTCGCATGTGCTGACATTTACATTCACTGTATAAATGAAACCCTATTGCTAAAGAACATTTGATCCAAATTTTATACTCACTCTTCTTCCTAAACCTACCGACTCTCTTCCTTATCCTACCCACTATCCCAATTTGAGTGGATGTTCTCTTCTACAATCAATCTTCCAAGGTACAAGGTCCTATGCCATTGATTATCAATTTATCTGAGACAACCGTGCAGAACATAAGTAAAAGCTAAGTATCCCAATCAAGGGCCTCATTCCCTTCTGGGCTACAAATCTTACCTAGATTTCTGTTTTCATACTTATATTTCACCTCTATAGTTTTATAAATATCACAGGTTCCCAATACCATTATTCATCCATCAGAATGATTCCGAACCCAAATTGAACATGTTATTAACCCTAACCATACACTGTTCCCTCAATCTAACTTTACAAAAGAGAAGGGACAGGGTTCGTCTTGCAATACAGCAATGTAGGGGATCTGCCACCTACTGAGAACCTCAAAGGTCGATGCATATTTGATCCCTGGAGAAGATGTAGGCAGCTATGAAAGACCTGAAAGACCAAAAGTCATCTTCTATGGCAAACAACCTGTTCAGGATGAAGGGTTGTGTCTGAGTAAGCCTCTCTCTTCTTAATGTAGAGAAGATGGACCAAACCAGGCCTATGAGGAGAGCTGTTCCCGCAAACTGGTGTGGCCAATTTGGAAAGCAGTATGGAGATTCCTGGGAAAGCTTGGAATGGAACCACAATTTGACCCAGCTATTGCCCTTCTCGGACTATTTCCTGAAGACCTTAAAATAGTGTATACCTCTGGGATACTGCCACATCGATGTTCTTAGCAGTACAATTCACAATTGCTGCACTGTGGGCCCAACCTAGATGCCCTTCAATAGATGAATGTATAACAAAAATGTGGCATTTATACACCATGGAGTATTACGCAGCACTAAAATATGACAAAATCATGGAATTTTAAGGGAAATGGATGGTAATAGAGCAGATAATGCTTAGTGAAACTAGCCAATCCCTAAAAAACAAATACCAAATGTCTTCTTGGATATAATGAGAGCAACTAAGAACAGAGCAGGGAGGAAGAGCAGGAAGAAAAGATTTACATTATCAGAGACATGAGGTGGGAGGGAAAGGGAGAGAAAAGGGAAATTGCATGTTAATTGAGGGAGACCCTCATTGTTATACAAAATTACATATAACAGGTTGTGAAGGGAATGGGAAAATAAACAAGGAGAAAAAATAATTACAGTAGATGGGGTAGAGAGAGAAGATGGGAGGGGAAAAGAGGGGGGATCATAGAGTATAGGAAAGGTAGCAGAATGCAACAGTAATTAATAGGGCATTATGTGAAAATGTGGATATGTAAACAATGTGATTATGCAATCTTTATTTGGGGTAAAAATGGGAGTTCATAACCCACTTGAATCTAATGTATGAAATATGATATGTCAAGAGCTTTGTAACGTTTTGAACAACCAAAAAAAGAAAAAAAAGAAGCCATGTATATGCCAATCGAAAATCATCATGATATATATATATATAATCCACAGATGCAAAAATATTCATTTTACTGAACATGGATTTATGTATAATGTTATTGAACTAGGAAGCTCACCCATAGGTTGAATTTTCAGTTCAAACAGCGTTTAGGAGTAGAGATCTCTTCTCACAATTTGTATCTGCCAATTCAGCCACCTCACAAGTATGTACGTGTGATACCAGGTAGGATTCTCTATGTGCATATAAAAATACGTGTGCTACAGAGAAAGGGAGACAGGATTCCCATATTTGTTAACTTTAAAAACACATGTAGAATTATTTCAACAAAAAATTGACTAGATTTATAGCTCCTATACTATATAATGCAAAAGGCAATTCCAACTACACACCATGCCTCCTCTGAACTGCTTGTATTTCTATTCTGCTTGGGTTATGTTTCACCATCATATTAGGATTATTAGTCAGAGTCTAGTAGGGTATGGGTTAGTGTCAGGAATTCAGTATTTCAAATGTAAAATTGGAAAATGAATCCAATGTGTATGCAAATATGTGATATACAATAATCTTCCCACTCTCATCCAGAACAATGCTTTGACATTACCTTTGCCCCAAGTAAGACACAATTAGAGGATAAGAGTTAGAAATTCTGTGAATACTTATCTGGAATGGAAAATGATCAGGAGTTCACAACCTTGGAGGTGGTAGAGGAGTTTCCAAAAGGAAGGGACAGGGGTGATCACTCAACCTGATCTTTCATTAATATTGGGAGCCATCTTGCCTTAAAGCCATGGAAAGATAATTTTTGCTTTACTATAAATTACTGCAAATTCTGAACCTGCTTGGAATGCCTGCCCATGCCTTGAACTCACCCATGCCTGTCTTACTGACCAGATCACAGCCCTCTCTGAAACCTTACTGACACCTCATAAATATTGGCCTTCCCTGGCCAGACAACGACCCTCTCTGAGGCTCTAATGGTCCTCATAATTTCTGATGCTGGGGCCAGCAAATAAAGAATGATAACTACAGTTAGTGTGATGCTTGTCAAAGTTCTGTTTTCTGATACTCCCTTTTTGTGTAACTTTTTGGGCTATAAAGCTGGGGTGTAGGAAAGGTGGGGATGCTGTCTTTTTCCCGCCGTTTTGAGAAGGAGAGTCAGCCTAGCCGGTTGAACTAATAAGCTTGCCTTAATTTGATTTTAATTGGAGTCAGTGGTCTTTTCTTGCATCCTGGTCTAACATTTTGGAGTTCCCCAGCGAGATGACGTGACCAGATCACAAGACCAGACTGCTGGAAATTCTGACGCTGGCCTTTCCTCCAGGGCTCAGGGCTGGAGAGCCAAGTTCCAAAGCCTTGGAGTGAGCCTTCGGTCCAGGGAGCACTGCAGTGAACCATCACACTAAAACTATTAGCAAGCACCTGGTGGAGGAGGCCTCCATTGGTAGGTGGTGCCTTTATAACATCTGATATCTGGTTTATTGAGATGTCTTCTGATTACAGAGAGGTGGCCTGGGGAGGCTCACATGTACTCCTGTCCAGGACAGTAACAAGAATTGTTCTGTCCTCTGTTCTGTTCTGTATGGAATTTCTCTGAAAGGGTAGAAAGGTGCAGCCGGGCACGCAGGAGCTCCTACCCCGGAGCTTCAGCAAGACATTTCATTGCTCCTCAGTTTTTCTGTATCTTCACCAGGTTTCTGTTTCTTTGTGTTTTGTTTTGTGTTCTATATGTTTTTTGTTTGTTTGTTTTTATGCATTTTGTTGTTTGATTTCTGTGGTAAAAACTTAAGGATATTGGACGTAAAAATGGGTAATAAAGCAAGTAAGCCTTACACCCTTTGGACTGTGTTCTAAAAAACTGTGATGATGTTTACCTCCCTTTGTTAAGCAGGATGAGAAAAGCCCCTAGCTGGCAGCCTGGAACTCACCCACTGCAGAGGGCAATGCCTGCTGGCCACCAAGGAACAGAGTATCTCCCAGGTTAACAATGGAAACTCCTTTAAAACGCCTTGGTGCTCCAGTTCAAGAGAGTCACAACCTTTGGGCAGAGTCCCCTGTGTTTCTGCTTTGTTAGCAAAGCAGCAAACCTCCCTTTTTATTTTTCTCAAACCCTGTCCTCATTATTAAATAGGTATTAATTCGCTTCAAGGTCAGAAACCGAAATTTAAGTTACAAATTTTGATAACCCCCCGACCGTGGAACTTTTTGAGAGCTGACTACTGAAATGTTAGGAGATGGAGCGAGATTGGGGTGGAACCAAACCAGAGGAGCTAGTCCCATAAGTAAAAGGAGGGACTGAGGGACTCCCAGCATCTACCAAAGCCCTGCTGCTTCAAGGAATTCCTTCCTTCCTTCGTTCCCTGCACTGTAAGGATTATGCCACCTCTGTCTTCTTAAAAAAAAGAAAAAGAAAAAGGGGACACTAAATGCAGTAAAGTCACCATGGAAACCCTTGATATTACATTTCAGGTTGCCCTCTGTGAAAACATCTGATCCCCTTGTGAGGACATCTATCCTGCCACTGGTGTAGGAAATTTTTCTCTTATCTGCTCTGTTTTTAAGGCTTCTGTCTGTCAGCCATAGTCTGGACCTCCTTTCTGTCTGTCTTGGGTCTTTGTTTCTGGCCCTTTAAGACATGTGCAATAATGTGCTGATATTATAAATTGTTTCTTGGGAATGATATTAGTTCAATGTGTGTCTAAATGATGATGTTTTATTGTAACAATCTGGTATCTGGATGGGTTTTTGTAGCATTGCTCAATCTTGCAGTTAAAAGTCGGGTTTAGGTAATTGTTTAGTTTATGATTTCAGATAATTCATGCCAGATAACTTAAATACTTAGGATGGAAAACTAAAGCACTCTACTTCCAAGTTGGCAAGTAACTTCCCAAACATTCAGTTTTATTTGTCACTAATTTTGAATTGGGTAGACTGAGAAAATATCACAGTGTGTACCAGTGCATTAATTTGGACAAGGATAGTAAATCATAGTATGGTATCTGTTGACAAAACAAGATGTAAAGATATAAAATTTTGTGAATTTCATCTTAAAATTGTATCATAATTTTCAACATCCGAACCTCAAAATTATGGTTAAAATGCCTTAGGCCTGAGGTGTCTGCTCAGAATAGCAGTTTTTCCCTGCTCCTTTCAGACCTCAGCCAGGACTTTTGTTGAAATGCAAATGAAAGAAGCCTGCAAGCTCAGTAGGAGACTGATCTGAGACCTAAGGCAGGAAAAAAGGTAAATTGTATGGTATTTATTAATTACTGGGCAGTCATTTTTTCTAGGACTCTTATTTTTTTCCTTAGATTCTGTATTCTTTTTTTGAGCTCATGAATTTGATCCTACAGACCTAGGTTAATGTTATTCTGATCAGCTCTATCTTTGACCAACAGTGGAGTTTTTGAAACATTGCAATGGAGATTTCAACTGCAAAAAGCTACAAGGCCTTTACTATTATTATGTGTGCACACTTTTGTTATGTGTTGTATGTCTATATATACATATATCCCTATATCATATATATGTTATACAAATTAACACATATAAGGAGCACTCATAAAAAAAGCACTCATAAAAACAAATTTTAAAATGTGGATCGAAAGATCTTTAATTCAAGTGATTTAATTGGTACAATTTAAATTGGATAAACAGATAAAAATAAATGTCTTTAAATTTAACCTTACAAGTTTTTCTAGGTGTTCAAAAATCTAATAAAATATTAATGCCGACAAAAGGTCTATTATGCCTTGGTTCTAGGACTTTTTCTTCAACAAAAAATGGTACACTGTTCAATACATTTGTCTAATATTTTGATAAATAAGTAAAGTAAATTTGATATGGGATTACTCATTCATGAGTACTTTTGTTAGATATCTGATTGATTTACTAAGGTCTGTATAAGTTTGTCCTAAAGTCTGTATAAGATTGTAAAAATCAGTCATGTGTTAAAGAGACAAAAATTTCTTAAAACATAAGTTTACCCATAACTTTGTGGTTATTAAGTTTTATTTTTCTAGAGCAAGCAACCATAAAAATTAAACAACTGATTAAATAAGAACTGTTATTTTAGAGCACTGTACTGCCATTTCTTTAAAAGCTAAACTTGGTTAATGTAGAAAAATCAATGCAATTGTGATGCTATTAATGTGCTCATATCTTCCAGGTATACAAGTCTGTAAGGTAGAAACTTTAAAAGAGCATTATATCAAGCTGGTGTTCTGAAGTTCTATGGAAAAATATATATATATATATATATATATATATATATATATATATATATGGATTTATTTACCTGTTGTCAAAAAGATATGTAAACTTTTATGTTACTTTTTATATTGGGGAACAATTTAAATGTATTTTAAGTTAATGAGAGCCTAATCTATGTAAAGGTTAAAAACTTTCAGCCTTTTTTTAATTCATGTTTTAAATGCTATATCATAAGGTGTTAGCTAATGTTCATGTGACCTCAAACAATTTATGTAAACTTTGTAAAATGATATTTAAAAAACAAAGATTAGCTTTAGAATTAAAACACTTAAGATTAATAAAGAGCCCTTCCTTACCTGAGATAAGGCTCTGTGTCCCATCTTATTATGTGAGAATGACTACGAAAGCAGTAGGTCAGATGTTATTTCATTTACAGATATTTTCAAAAGTTTTTTTTTTCCTGTCAACATTACTAGCATCTCAAACAGAGGATATAATGTATAACTCAGCCAAAAATTTTAGGGTAGCTATTAAACGAACTAAGTTTGTTTACTGTTGTTAATTTTATTTTGTAATTTCCTTATGGGTGATATAAAGATTCCCTGTTAGTGTTTTACAGAAGTGTTGCTTTAAGAACACAACATTGGTTAATTTAAGATAATTAGCCATCACCAACAAGACAGACAGAATAATACAGATCCCAAATAATAAAAAGATAAATAATTTTAAATTATTGACATTAAAGCCCAGTACTCTTAATATAAGTCTGTTAAAATTTATTTGATGGATGTTTAAGATTAGGATTTAAAATTAAAGTTATATGAAAAGGGACAAGAAAACCAATATTTGGCTCTTGCCCTCTGAGTCAGTCTGTATCCAGGGAACAGCGGACTTCTCTAAAGAGCTTTGCAACTCTGAACCACATAACTTCCTGATCAGGGAGATTAATGAGACCACTGGAGAACAGAAAGCCAATCAGTGCATTTGCTACGAAGAGGAGAGTCATCAGAGAAGGGAGACATCCCTGATGCTTCCGAGGGAAGCCACATGGTCAAACAAGACCTGGACCCACCTAGCGCAAATGGCACTAGCAGAACTGAGAAGCTGCTCTCAAGTTTCCCCAGGAATGACTCCCATAAAAGCTCAGCTGACTGTTCACAATAGATAGAAACAAAAGTCAGTTTGACTGCTTCATCTTACACACTTAGAAAAGACAGTTAAAAACAAATTACAGCCATTCCTGGGCATTTTATATAATAATAGTAATAATAATATTTTAAGGTATACACTTTATGTTAGCCTCCCAAAATAAGTAAGACTAAAGGCTACAAAGAAGGATTCTCAGACAGGAATGCCTGATAACTATAAAAAGAGGCTATCAAGATTATCTGCCAGAGGCAGAAGTTTTTAGTTTAAGGCCTACAGATATTCTTAACCTAAACACATAGTCTTGGTATTTGTTAGTATGATTATGCAGCAATGAGTAAGAGAATTAAAGGTTTCTCTATTAGACACAGAGGTCATACTAGTAAAAGTATTTTGCAAGATCAGATGACATTAAATTATTAAACTGAATCTTATGGGGAGGGACAAATGTAACACTAAAAGTTAAATATTAAGTTGACAGTCCTGATAACTGGGAATATTTAAGACTGGTGAGGAAACTTCTATACAGTGACATGTTCCAGCTGCTGCAACATTTATTAAGTACTCATGTTTTTTTGTTTCTCTCATAGAAGAACCCATCCCCAGATGACTTTACTACCTGTTCTTCCCAATCCAGACTTCAAACCTAACTGACTTCTAAAAGGCGACTAATGTCCCTCAGGCGGTGCCCCCTCACGTCACCCTCTCTCAGCTCAGAAGAAGTCTAAATGAGTGACGCCTCTCTTCTTACAACAATGGAGACAAAAATAAATAGAATATCAATATAAGTAATTAATTAAGTCAGGTAAAATCAGGGAGACGTGTTTTTGGGTGAGTTCAAAAAATCGGGAGACTATTACCTGAGGGATTAAAATTCCCACAGTGCTCTTCCTACCCAATCAAATATATGAAAGGAACACATTAGAAAAGGGGGGAATGATTGACCCAACCTTATCTTTTATTAAAATTGGGAGCCATCTTGCCACAAAGCCGTGAAAAGATAATTTTGGCTTAACTATAAATTACAGCAATATCTGAACCTGCTTGGAATGCCTGCCCGTGCCTTGAACTCACCCATGCCTGGCTATCTGACCAGATAACAGCCCTCTCTGAAACTTTGTTGACACCTCATAAATATTGGCCTTCCCTGGCCAGTCGACACTCTCTGAGGCTCTAATGGTCCTCATAAATTCTGATGTTGGGGCCAGCAAACAAAAATCTAAACTACCATTAGTGTGATGCTTGTCAGAATTCTGTTATTTTTAACCCCACTTTTGTGTAACTTTCTGGGCTATAAAGCTGGGCTGCTCTTCTGTTCCCGACGTTTTGGGAGGGAGAGGCAGCCAGGGTGGTGGAAATAATAAGCTTGCTTTAATCTGATTTTAATTGGAGTCAGTGGTCTTTTCTTGCGACCTGGTCTAAAAGGTAAACACTACACAAACCTGGAGCTCTGCCGGACTAAAGACTTCTTGAGAAAATGCCTTTGACGATGCACACTCGACATATATGCTGTTGTCAGAAGCTTTAGCTTCCATTCAAATGAGACCATCAAAGCTGGGTCTACATCTATGAGACCTGGAAAACATTGTTTCAATTTTTTCAAAGAACATGAGGCAGCAGTGCTGACTTCTCTCTGTAGGTAAACTGTGGCCACTGAAAGCTAAGTGTCTCCGCATGTGGATTGTGAAGCCATTTGGTCATCCTCCAATTTTCATGGTGTTTCTTTCTACTGCACTGGGAGTTTGGTATTTGCTTCATGAAATACAATGAGTTCAACTGGTACACAGTGCTGGAGGGAGTCCTGTCACGTGTGGTGGGTCCGGGTCTGCAGGAGAATGCACCAACCAGGCTTCTATTCCACATAGCTTGACCCTTTGACCATAGCAACCTGATTCTGAACATTGCCCTGAAACATCTCCATATAACAAAATGCCTTTTATGGAGAGGTTTCAGACATATAAGTGATTCCTGTCTGTAACATGTCAGCCACAAGTCATTTGGATGTCAATGGCAGAATCACATGTCCCGACCACAGATGTTTTATCACACACCTGCACACAACAGCTTTTGGCCAACTACTCAGCAGGCCCCAACATACTGGCATCTCTGTTCTACACCATTTTCATAAAACCCAGTCAATCAAGGCACTGTCTGGTACACTCAGGATCAGCAACTGTACATCCAAAGGTTCTCCAGTGGCAGGTGGCCATGGGAAGTTCAAAAATTTCATGGTATTTATCTAGCCATTTTCAAAGATGAAGTTGGAGAAACTGTGGGTTTCAATTCATTAAGGAACCATTAAATTTAGAGGAAGCACATTTCAATGAATAATCTAGAGAACTCTCACAGGCAAGGGTTCCCAAAGACTGGCCAAAAGGTCACATGAAGCCAGCCCCATTGAGGTCTACAATGTAAGGTCCATGTGTGTTTTGACTGTCAACTATGGCTTCCAAGTCTTTCAGAATAAAATCATGTGATATCCTGGCTGAGATTCCCAGTGCTCTGTGGAAAGCCACCCTGGGCTTAGATCTCAGTGTCCAAGGGCGACTCTCATGTGTGGCCTCCTAAAATCCCAACACAATTCATGGCAATACTTCTCTGAAGTCAGTTCCATAACGCATTCTCTAAGAAGAATCACACCAGAGTTCAAGCCCAGGTGGACCCAGGCATCTCTTACAACCACCACACAAATGACCACAATTAAAACTAAAACACTCCCACATGCTCCTCATCTTCTTCCACATAGATATTCATCATAAACTCTGGCTGGAGGTTTCCATGAAGGGCACAGCCCAATACACTGCTCAAAATAAGCACCCTTGTCCCTCATTTGCCTAAAGTCAGGGTGGCCTGGACACCCTTGCTGTGAACCAAGAGTGATCAAATAGGCCTGCCCTATATCTGATCTGCTTCTCCAATTTTAGGACTAATGACTGTCTGGTATAGATTCTTTATGTGAATTGGTATCATAGAAAACCCAAGCCCCTATCGGCTAGCCTCTCCAGGGATTTGAAGAAATGTTTTGACCCAAATGATCCCTATTCTCACTTGATTTAGCTCAGGAAGCTTACAGAGGAAAGTGAGAGACTTCATCCACAATGACTGCTCTTTTGGCCATTTTGGTTTTGGATGCACACTTGGAAACTTTCTTTAGATCCATCAGGTGCTGAGAATCTAAGCCACTGCCACCACACCGGGCCAAGTGGCTGTTCCAGACACATCCCTTTCCAAAGCAATTAAGCAAAGAGCCACAGGTGATGCACATTCATTTCCATTTGAAAACTGTTTTCTTCAGGCTTCACAAAGGGTTGGCCTGAGGCAAAGACCTTCCTGACATTCAGGGTAATAGAAACATAAGTAAGCAAATGGCCCAAATCAGGGTTTCTCCACTGAGACTTTACTGGTCACACTGATATCTGAGTTTTCTGAGATGCTCCCATTCCCTTCAGCTATCCAGTACATGGCCATGTAACAGAGCTTGGACGTGGTACATATCTTGGAAACAAAACCATGAGGATACTCTGGAGAGTGGCCAGTATTCAGGAAGAAAAGAGGAACTTAGGAAGATAGTAGCTGTTCACCTTCCATTAGGCAAGCTGCACTCCATTCTTAAATTGGGTGAGAAGAATGCTGGGGAGCTTTATACTAGACAGGACACAACTATTGATGCATTCGCATTTCAAATGTCTACAACCACGGATACAGTGGGATACACAGACATAGAAACACTCGTGTTGTCAAACGACTTTCTAGAAACTTTCCAGTCCAAACTTACATGAGACAAAACCACAATCTCACACCAACACCCACAACGGCACCTCCTTCCCCCAAGTATGACTGTGACTATCCTGAGTGTCCTCTGACTGGTGGGCCATACTATGTTCCCACGAAATGGCCTGTCCTATCTCAGATCTGGTCTTCTTTGCAAACTTTTTTAAGTTGTCAGGAGCCATGGTTGAGCCACTACCTGCTTTCTCAGAAAAAGCCGCTCTTCAGAGCTCTCCTGAAATTTGGCCATCATCACATAAGTAGGTACCAAGAAACACTGACTCTGTCTTTGGTAAATTCAAACAATTGAGACCACTGGGACTGAAACTAAGACTTGCTCTGGGTGCATGGCTTCCTGGATCCCAAGTTCAGAGAGTTCCATCACCAAGGAAGTGTTGTAGGTCACTTCCTTCAGGAACTGAATAAGGTCACTGCGATGGAAAACCACTTTGTCCTAACAGTTGCTTCCAATGGTCCCATGAGATGGAGGCTGCCCCTACTTCCTGTGACGCTTTCACAAGTTAGAATGGTATATCAACCATAGGCATCCGGGAACAGCTCTGTACACAGGCCTGGTTTGGTCCATTTAATCTACATTAAGAAGAGAGAGGCTGATTCAGACACATTCCTTCATTCTGACCAGGTTGTTTGACATGGAAGTTGACATGGATTTGACTTTTGCTCTCTCAGGTCCTTCATAGGTAAAAAGGTCGGTCAAAAGTCGGAGGAAAAGTCCACCAAGAGACTGTCTCATGCCACAGCAAAGGGTTTATTGGGCGTCCAGCATGCTGGGGCTCAGAGCTAACTTCAGAGAAGCAAAGAACAAAGAGCCCCAAGAACAACTTGAGCAGAGTTTATTTACATTCTTTAGAGAGGGCAGGGACTTTGCATACATCATAGCCTCCTTTAGCAAATCAACATACCACGGGAAAATCAAATAACAACCCAAAAACATGATTAGCACATTCATTGGCAGGAAGAGGTCGGACAGGGGGTGATTGGTTAGCCCTGAGAAGGGGTATACGTTTAAACTGATTGGTTGAAGCCCTGAGATGTATACGTGATTAGCTGCACGGTTTCTGGGAAGGGGTTGTTTAGTAACTAGGTGGTCAGGGAAGATTTCAACACACATCTAATTGGCAGTTCCGGGAATTGTCTTAACTGCCACAGGAATTTCAGGTTCTGAGTGCAGCTTGGAAACTTTACAAAACCTGGTTCTTTATGTTTCAATTTTAATTTCTTTTATTCTTTCATTTCCCACTCCTTTTTCTTACTACATTTAATCTTAAAAGTAATGAATCATAATTATTGCGGGATCTCACACTCTATTTCTGCCAGTGGAGTGTATTTCTGTCGGATTACCATGAGTTTTTCCTGCCCAATTTGAGCCTGGAGAAAGGAAACTAAGCGGTTAAGCAAACAAGGTCCCACAGTTAGCAACACCATAAGGATGATCAGGGGTCAAGCTAAGCCTGATAGGAGTGTAGTTAACGAGGGGGACTGGGTAAACCATGACTCAAACCACCCTTGTTGAATCTCCCTTTCTCTCTGGCGCTCTTCAAGGCATTTTCTCAATTTACTCATGGATTCTCTTACAACTCCAGTATGGTCAGCATAAAAACAACATTCTTCTCTCAGTGCAGCACAGAGGCCCTGCTCCCTCATGAAGAGGAGGTCTAATCCTCGCCTGTTCTGTAAAACAACTTCAGAGAGAGAGTTTAAGGATTCCTACAGCACTGTGATGGAGGTCTCTAATGTCTTCCAGTCTTGATCTATTGCTGTTTCTAATCAGGCCATTTGTTGTGACCCATGGATGATAGAAGCTGTTCCCGTACCCACTCCTGCAGCAGCTCCTATCCTCAATAGGATAGCTAGAGTAAGGGACACTGGATGACAGCAAAATCAGGTTGTTTGTCCCCCTAGTAGACCTTAAAATGATTCTGCATCATAATAAAGAACCCTAGGGAGTATCTGCACCATTACACAATAATTTACATAGCTGTCAAATACATGGGTTGAAATGCAAGGAGTTCTGACTGTGTGGAGTTCAGTACAATTAAGGTTCCTTTAATTAGTTGCCAGGGGCAGGAGTCAACTGTACTCTGGACTGGGGAAGTAGGCAAAGATGGAAACTGGGAAGTATGAGATGGTAGAGGGGTTCTGGTAGATCTAGGCATGGGAGGTTTTGGAGGCTTAATTCCTGGCTTGAGGGGATTGGGCCCTATTGCTGTGGGATTTTCCTACTTTTTAAGCAGGATGGTGAACCAGTAACCAACGTCATAACGAGGGCCATAAATATAGAATCGCATTTCCCACGTATTTTCCATAGACCATGTTGTTCTGAGGTAGCCCCTTCCTTTGGAAGTGAAAGTTATATTGAGGGGGTAACATAGACTATTCTTTCCACAGTGAGTTTTTGACACAACTTGGCTAGCGGCACATTTCTTGGGATCAATCCAGGTGTCATTTTTTCCAACCTGAATGATACTGTCTGGGGAGTTTGGGTTCAACCATGTAGCTCCCGTTTGTTCACAACCCCAAGATCTAAAATAAATGTCACTGGGTCCTCCACAGGTTTGGGCCTGTTTGCGACTTCAGAAATCAGCTGGGCACACATAAAAATCAAGACTGGCTAGTTTACACCTGAGCTGGGGAAGATGATATCCATAATTCATGGGGTAAGGTGGTCTATGTTGCCCTGGTTTGGGTTTGAGTGGGATCTGTGTGGAGTCCTCTATGTCAGGGAGATCCTAGTCAGAGAGGCCTATGGCAAGCTGACAAATGTCCAGGTAGAGAGAAGGCCACCAAGTCCATAAGAGGGCTGTATGTGAAATAGACCACACTACTTGCCCAGTAGGATATATAGCTGCCATTGTTGCTGAACAGGCTGATGGTGATTAGGACTGCTGTTGGTCAGGGGAAGAATCCATAGCCCTACCCACACGACGGACACGCAACTTGAGAGGGTTACCAGTCTGTTCCAGTTTCCAGCCGGATGCTGGACAGGGCGCAGGCTTGAGATGGGTGGCACGGATCCAGGAAGTGATTCCATCCACTTTCACCACTGTAGGTGTTATAAGCAGCACCTGGTATGGTCCTTTCCAGCGGCGATCCAGGGATGATACCTGATGCCGTCTCACATAGACGAAGACTCCCACTTGATATCGATGTGGGGTTCCCTCGTCTCCAGGCTGATAAGCAGTGGCCAACTGTTTCCACAGGTATTGCTGGGTGCTGTGTTTGTTCATGGGCTTTAAGTCTGTCAAGCAAGGGGGTGTGAAAGGAATAATTAAGTCTCAGAGTTGGGGTTAGGTCCCTTATTGGAGGAGGGGCACCATAGAGAATTTCATAAGTGGTGAGTTTACACAAAGAGGAAGAGGGTGTACTTCTTGCACGAAACAGTGCTTAAGGTAGGAGCATAGTCCAATTTTTTATGCCGGTCTCCAAGCTTAATTTCTTTAAAGTCTCTTTGATGGTTCTAATCATCCTTTCTACCTGTCCTGAGCTCTGGGGTCTATAAGCACAATGTAACTTCCAATTAATCTTCAGGGTCCTGGTGAATCCCTGACTTACCTGGGCAACGAATGCCAGTCCATTATTGGACCCTATTACCTTAGGCAGGCCGAACCTTGGAAAAATGTCTTCTAGAATCTTTTTGAGCACCGTCTGAGCCGTTTCTTTCTTCATGGGGAAGGCTTCAACCAATCATGAAAGAGTATCTACAAAGACTAGGGGATATTTAAGTCCATACCTTCCTGGCTTAATTTCAGGAAAAGTCCACTTCCCAGAATTGTCCTGGTCTGGTTCCTCGTAAGCGCTTCCCTGCAGGAAGCTTGGATGGGTAAGCATTAACTAATTGGCAGACTTGACAAGCTCTAGTCACCTGCTAAGCTATTTCTTTCCTCTGTGAGTCAGTCATTAATAAATCCTTTCTTTGGTCCTTTAAGAGAGCCTATAACTTCTTTGAGCTTAAGTGGGTGAGCTAGTGTACGTCTTTGACATAAAGGTGGGCTTTTTGAAATTTTAAACTTGGCTCTGTAGGGTCCCAGAGTTCTGTATCTGTCTCCTCACATGATAAGTTGCCTGAATGTTCCAGTGTGGCCAAGTCTCCTGAATGTTGATCCCCCTGGTGTGGAAAAAGTTAACAGAGTCACTCCGTTTAGGGCTGCCAATTAAGCTTCCTCATCTGCCCTTCTGTTTTTATCTGCGATGAAGTCGTTTCCCTTCTGGTGCCCTGGACAGTGCACTATAGCTAGCTCCTTAGTGCCCTGCCCTGCTGAGAGAAGGTGGAGAATCTCAACTTTGTTCTTTATTTTTTTTCCCAGTGGAGGTTAATATCCCCCTTTTCTGGTAAATAGCCCTGTGCACATTAGCATTGCCAAATGCATAGCGGCTATCAGTGTAATGGTGGCCCTTTTGCCTGTTGCTAGTTCCAATGCTTTCGTAAGGGCAATCAGTTCTGCCTTTTGGACTTATGTCTCTTCTGGGAGACCAGAGGATCAGATGACATTAGTTTTGCTAACTAGTGCTGCTCCAGCCCGCCACATACCATCTTGGAGGAAGCTGCTCTCTTTCGTAAACCATACGACTTCAGGGTGAGGCAGTGGCTGGATTTTTCAAGTCTCGTCCTATACTGGTTTCCTCTGACAGTATGTGTTGACACTCATGAGCGACAGGTCCTGATGATTCTTCTGGCAGCCAGGTTGAGTGGAGCAGAAGGTCCAAGAGTTATTCTGTCTTTGCTAATCCAGAGGCTCTGGTAGTGGTTTATTCTGGAGTTTGATAGCCACCTCTCTGGAGGTTGACAGATGATGCTCTCCAGGGCATGGGGGGCTATCATGGATAGCTTCTGTCCCAACGTTCATTAATGAGCATCTTTTATTAGAAGCGCTGCCACTGCTATAGCTCTTAAGCAATGGGACCACCCAGTAGCCACTGGGTCCAGTTTTTTTGATAAGAATGCTACCGACCTTTTCCAAAGTCCCAAATTCTAAGTGAACACTCCCCGTGCTATTCCTTTCTTTTTCTCGATGTAGAGAGTGAAGGGTTTATCTATATCTGGGAGTGCTAAGGCCGGAGCAGATAGCAGCACTTTTTTTGACATTATCAAAAGCTTGTTGGTGCTCAGGGGTCCATTGGAATTGGGCATTACACTTTATCAGCGGGTATAAAGGGGCAGCCAGAGAGGTGAACCCAGGAATCCATCACCTGCAAAAGGCAGCAGTCGCAAGAAACTCTCTGAGTTGTCTCTTATTAGATGGGGGTGGTATCTGCACAATGGTTTGTTTTCTGTTCTCAGTGAGCCATCATTTGCCACCCCTAAGAGAATAACCCAGGAAGATTACTTCTTGCTGACAAATTTGGGCCTTTTGGCAGAAGCCCTATATCCAAGCCGAGCAAGCTCGGATAATAGTGCTTGGGTCCCAGACTTATAGTTCTCCTTGGTGTCCGCTGCCAGTAGCAGATCATCCACATATTGGAGTAGGGTGACTTCGGGGTGTGCAGTTCTGAAGTCGTTTATGTCCCTGTGGAGGGCTTCATCAAAGAGAGTGTGGGGGGTTTGAACCCCTGTGGGAGTCTAGTCTAGGTTAGTTGGCCAGATGTTCCAGTTTCTGGGTCTATCCACTCGAAAGCAAACAGCAACTGACTGTCCTTATGTAGAGGCAAGCAGAAGTAAGCATCTTTTAAGTCCAGCACAGTGTACCATTCCCGCTCCAGATTCAGAGTGCTAAGCAAATTATATGGATTGGGTACTGTGGGGTGAATGTCCTGCACTCTGTTGTTGATCTCTCTTAGGTCTTGAACAGGACTGTAGTCCCTAGTTCCTGGCTTTCTTACTGGTAGCAGGGGGGTATTCCAGGCTGATTGACAGGGCCTTAGGACCCCAATGGCCAATTATTTCTGAATATGGGGACTTATCCCATCCTTAGCTTCTTTGCTTAGAGGATATTGTTTAACACTGATTGGAGAGGCCGAGGCTTTTAATTCTACTACTATTGGAGGTTGTTTTACGGCTAGACCTAACCCAGCAGTTTCTGCCCAGGCATTAGGATAATCTTTTATCCATTTCTGTTGTAGTTTGCCTCTTTGATCAGTCCTAGGGGGCACGAAGTGTTGATGTTCATCTTCTACAGACATAGTCAATTCTCTGACTATGGGAGTTTTTACTGAAGGCTTTAGAATATCCACTTGGGGACCATCAGGGTTAAAAGTTACTCTATCCCCGAGTTTGGTAAGCAGATCCCTGTGCATCAATGGGGCTGGGCATTCTTGGATTACTAGGAAAGAGTGGTGGACTTTTCATTTTCCTACTTCCATAATCCTCTTAGTTGTCCAAGCCCGATATGTAGTGCCATTAGCCCCTTGAACTAGGGACCATTTATTTGATATGGGGCCCAGTGAAGCCTTAAGGGCTGAGTATACTGCTCCTGTATCCACTTCAAAGTTCACTGGAGTCCCCTCCACTTCAAATGTTACACTGAGCTTGGGGAGGGGATCCGAGCCCTGACATTCCAAGTCCTCTTCTAGAGTCAGCATGGCGGGCTGCCGTAGCTTCTTCTTTTTGGGGCACTCTTTGACTCAGTGTTCTTTTTCTCTACAGTAGGTACATTGATCTGAGGCCAGGGACAGCCTTTGGCGTGGGCCCAAGTATCCCTTTCTGACTCCCTGCTTTTTAATTTCTGGCGTATTTGCTGCTGTGAAGAAAACCTTAGCCAATGCTTTTGTCTGCCTTTTGCTCCTTTCATCCTCCTTTTGTTCCCTTTCCTTCTCTCTCCTCTGTTCCCTCTCCTCCTCAGTTTCTCTCTTATAATATACTTATATACTTATACTATATACTTATAATATATATCTTATAATATACTATTTCAGCTTCTCTGTCTAAATCTCTTAAGGTCGTATTTTGTAACCCATCTAGACATTGTAACTTTCTCTTAATATCTTGGGCAGCCTGCTCAATAAAGGCCATTGTAACAAATGCCTTTTGGTCATATGCCTGAGGATCAAAAAGAGTATATTTTCTATATGCTTCCTTAATTCTCTCCAGAAACATAGAGGGAGACTCATTAGGCCCTTGGATAATCTCTCTTACATTGGCCAAATTGGTCGGCTCTCTGGCGGCCACTCAGAGACCCGCTATTAGAGCCTGGAGATATGTGGACAGATGCTTCCCACCTTCAAAGGTGTTGGAGTCCCAGTTGGGTCGGTTCATGGGCCCATAGGAATGGAGAGAGAGCATCACAGGGGCTTCTGAGTTTTCTATTATCCGTCGCTGGTGGGTTCCTTTAGGTTGCCCAGCTTCCTTCAGGAGAGGAGGGGTTGCTGCTGCTGCGGGGAAGTCCCCTGGAGGGCTTGGGTCTGGCCCAATTGCCTCTAGCAGTGGAGAGGCTGAGTCAGCGGTGGGAGGATCATCAGGAACTGTGTTGGGGGTTGGGGAGGGAGAGTAGACGATAAGGAGGGGGTGGAGTGTCCAGTCTTGTGACTCAGGGAGAATGGAAGGAAGAGGGAGAGGAGCGGAAAGTTTGAATGATAGGAATGTGGGGGAAGGGGTATATGGCTGTTGATCTGGTTGGCCACGTGGCCCCGGCTGAATGACAATATCTCTGAATTTTCAGATAAGAGGAAAGTGGAAGGATTCTTCTGGGGACATCCGAATTCAAGGATGGGCCATTCTGAAGCACAGAGAGTCTGCCAGGTACAGTGTTTTACTGAAAAAGAAAGATTCTGGGCCCTTGAGTGGACATCAGTCCAATGATCAAGGGTCAGGGACAGAGAAGAGGAAGTGCTTCGTCCCATAATGGGAGTTACTCAAACAGGGACAGTGAAGACACAAACACAACACAGACAAAGGCAAACAGTAAACGTTTAACATGAGTCCAACACAAAGATTAGAACTGAGTAACTGGCAATGGGTTAGAAAATAAAGACAGACAATAAACTCAACATGAGTTCAGAACAATGACCAAAACTGAGTTACCGGCAAAACCTGATGGGCTGGCAAATTGAATCCTGAAGCAAAACATAACCGAGTTGAGGAAACTACTATTCCTTGAATTCCCTAATCCTCCGGAGTGTCCCTCAGGGACGTCACCTTGGCTCTGTGACACGTCTGTCACCCCATAGGAGAGAGCTAATGCTCTTCACCAACAGCCACTTTGCCACGCCCTAGCCTGAAACCCGAAACCAGAAAGAGGCGCCTTACTTACCCCGAGAGGAGTCCCTTGAGGTCTTCCGTCCACCGCTGCCGGATATCTCACCTGGGGCCTCCAGATGAAAAGGTGCTGTGAACGTCAAAGGAAAAGACAACAAAGAGGCTTTCTCATGCATCAGCAAAGGGTTTATTGGGGGTCCAGAATGCTAGGGCTCAGAGCTCCCTTCAGAGGAGCAAAGAACAAAGAGCCCCGAGAACAACTTGAGCAGCGTTTATATACATTCTTTAGAGAGCTCAGGGACTTTACATACATCATAGCCTCCTTTAGGAAATCATCATGTACCACGGGAAAATCAAGTAACAACTCTAAAACATGATTAGCACATTCATTGGCGGGAAAAGTTGGGGCAGGGGGTGATTGGTCAACCCTGAGAAGGGGTATACATTTAAACTGATTGGTTGAAGCCCTGAGATGAATACGTGGTGAGATGCACGGCTTCTGGGAAGGGGTTGTTAAGTAACTAGGTGGTCAGGGAAGATTTCAACACACATCTAATGGGCAGTTCCAGGAATTGTCTTAACTGCCACAGGAATTTCAGGTTCTGAGTGCAGCTTGGAAACTTTACAAAACCTGGTTCTTTACATTTCAATTTCAATTTCTTTTATTCTTTCAGAACCTTACAGTGGAAGGTGAGAGACTTCATTCACAATGACTGCTCTTTTGGCTATATTGGTTTTGGATGCACACATGGGATCATTTTTTTGATCCGTCTGTTGCTGATAATCTATGCCACAGCCTCACACAGGGCCAAGAGCCTGATTAAGACACATCTCTTTCCAAAGCAATTACTTCTCTGAGGTCAGTTTCAGAACTCAGTCTCTGAGGAGAATCACACCAGTGTTCAAGACCAGGTGGACCCAGTCATCTCTTCCAACCGCCACACAAATGACCACAATTAAAACCAAAACACTCTCACATGGCACTCATCTTCTTACATATATACACTCATTATACCCTTTGGCTAGAGGTTTCCATGAATGGCGCAGCCCAAGAGAGTGTCCAAAATAAGCTCCCTTGCCCCTCATTTGCCTAACCTCAGGATGGCCTGAACACCCTTCCTGTGAACCAGGATTGATCACATAGTTCTTCCTTTAATACTGCACTGCTTCTCCAATTTGAGGCCTACTGACTGTCAGGTATAGATTCCTTATGTGATTTGGAGTAATTATTAAACCACAGTAACTTTGCAGCGCTTCAAAGAACTCATTTGACCCAAAGGATCCCTATTCTCACTTGGTGGAGGTCAGGAAACTTACAGAGGAAGGCGAGAGACTTCATGCTCAATGACTGATCTTTTTGCCATTTTGGTTTTGAATGCACACATTGGATCTTTCTGTAGATTCATCAGTCGCTGATAATCTAAGCCACAGCCTCAAACAGAGCCACAAGGCTGATTCAGACACATACTTTTCCAAAGCAGTTAAGCAAAGAGCCACAGGTGATGCCCATTCACTTCCATTTTAAAACTGTTTTCTTCAAAATTCACAAAGGGGTGGCCTGAGGCAAAGACCTTCCTGACTTCAGGGTAACAGAACAATAAGTCAGCAAATCCCAATGCAGGGTTTCTCCACTGAGACTTTCTTGGTCACACTGATATCTGAGTTTTCTGAGATGCTTACAATTCCCTTCAGCTATCCAGTACATGGCCATGTCACAGAGCTTGGAGGTGGTACATATCTTGGACAAAAAACCATGAGCCTATTCTGGAGAGTGGCCAGAATTCAGAAAGAAAACAGTAACTTAGGAAGATAGTAGGTGTTGCCCATCGAAAAGCAACCAGCAGTTCTTTCCTAAAATGGGCAGGATGAATGCTGGGAAGCTTTCTACTAGACAGGATACATCCATTAATCCATTCTGTTTTCTAATGTGTACAACCAAGGACACAGTGGGATACATAGACAGAAACACACTCGCCTTGTCAAAGGACTTTCTAGAAACAGTCCACTCTAAACCAAACAAACCGCCTTTCCTACCTATTCTCAGAACATGAGACAAAACCACAAACTCACACCCACACTCAAAAAGTCACCTCCTTCCCCCAAGTAAGTCTGTGACTATTCAGAGTGTCCTCTGACTGGTGGGCCATACTATGTTCCCCCAAAATGGCCTGTCCTGTCTCAGGTCTGGTCTCCTTGTCCATCTCTGTGAAGTTGTATGGAGCCTGTGCTGACCACTACCTGCTTTCTCATTAAAGGCCCATCTTCAGAGCTCTACTTGCATTTTGTCATCCTCAAACCATTAGGTACCAAGAGAGACAGACTCTCTCCTTGGTAAATCCAAATAAGTAAGTCCACTGGGAATGGGACTGGGACTGGCTCTGAGTGCCTGGCTTCCTGGATCCCAAGTTCAGAGAGTTACATCACCAAAGAAGTGAGGTTGGTCAATTCCAACAGGAAGGGAATGAGGTCACTGCCTTGGCAACCACTTTGTCCTAACACTTCTTTCCAAGGGTCCCTTGAGATGGAGGCTGCCCCTACTTCCTGTGACACTTTCAGAAGTTAGAATGGTATATCAACCATAGACACCCAGGAGAAGCTCTCCACACAGGGTTGGTTTGGTCCATCTTCTTTATATCAATAGGAGAGAGGCTGATTCAGACACATCACTTCATCCTGAACAGGTGGTTTGCCATGGAAGATGACTTTTGCTCTCTCAGGTTCTTCATAGCTGCTACATCTTCTCTAGGGATCATTTCTGCATCAAACTTTGAGATTCTCAACAGGTGGAAGATCCCCTACATTCGTGTATTGTAAGACCAACTCTGTCCCTGCTCTTTTGCGAAGTTAGATTGAGGGAACAGTGTATGGTTAGGGTTAATAACATATTCTATTTGGGTTAGGAAACATTCTGCGGGATGAATAATGGTATTGGGAACCTGCGATATTCACAAGAATATATAGGTGAAATATAAGTATGAAACCTGAAATCTAGGTACGATTTGAAGCCCAGAAGGTCATTGGGCCCTTTAGTGAGATACTTAGCTTTGAATTATGTTCTGCACAGATTTCTCAGAAAAATCGATGTGCAATGGCAGAGGACCTTGTACCTTGGATGATTAAATGTCCTAGAGAACATTAAGTCAAAAAGGAATAGTCGGCAGGATTAGGAAGGTAGTCAGTAGGTTCAGAAAAAAGAGTGAATATAGGATTTGGACAAAAGTTTCATTAGCAATAGGGTTTTGGGTAGATAGTGAACGTAAATATGAGCACATATGAAGAGTCAGTCACAATGATGAACTGGGGAAAATATGTAGGAAAGCAGATATCAATAGAGACATTAGGAAATCAGGCAAAGTATAATGAAATAGGGTTAGACATTTTCAACATGGTTGAGGTTAAATATATAATCTTAGGAAGAAAGACATATGTTGCCTCCAATAGGATTGACATTTGAGAGCATTAGGCAACCTGGACATGGTTGTTTTTAGTAATCCATGCTCACTTTCCATTTTGCTTAGGTGAAAGGTTAATTAAATAGGCACTTGTCACTTCCTGTTTTTCTGTATGCTTAACAAACCACTGTTGAAATTTTGAGAACTGTTTGCTAATTTTGTTCCCAGAATGTGCTGTCCCCAAATGCCAAACTGCAGAATATACTCCCTCACCCGGGTGCACGCAAACCGCACACTCGCCCTGACCCATCAATAAATTTCCCTTTCTGCCCTCTCCAAGAAAAGTATATAAGTTCTGTTAAAGCTGTTCTCAGGCTCTCTGCTCTATTCAAATGAGCTCTGAGCCCCAGCATGCTGGACCCCCAATAACCTCTTTGCTGTGGCTGAGTGTAAATGGTATACTGTTCTGTACTTAAAAGATGCTTTTTTTGCTTGCCTCTGCATAAAGATAGTCAGTTGCTGTTTGTTTTCGAGTAGGTAGACCCAGAAACCAGAACGTCTTTTCAACTAACTTGGACTAGACTCCCACAGGGGTTCAAAAACTCCCCCACTCTCTTTGATGACGCCCTTCACAGACATTTCAACAACTTTAGAACTATGCAACCCGAAGTCATTCTGCTTCAATATGTGGATGTCCAGCTACTGGCAGCCAACACCAAAGAAAACTGTGAGTCTGAGACCCAAGCACTATTATCTGAGCTTGCTCAACTCAGGTAGAGAGCTTCGGACAAAAAGGCCCAAATTTGACAACAAGAAGTAATCTTCCTGGGGTATTCCCTTAGGCACGGTAAAGAATGGCTCACTGAGCCCAGGAAACAAACCGTTGTGCAGATACCACCCCCATTTAACAGGAGACAACATAGAGAGTTTCTTGGGACTGCTGGCTTTAGCAGGTTATGGACCTGGGTTTGTGTTCTTAGCTGCTCCTTTATACCCGCTGTTAAATGAGAATGCCCAATTCCAATGGACCCTTGAGCACCAGCAAGCTTTTGATAACATCTAAGAACACTGACAATGAACTCCTCAACTTCAGTGAGCCCAGCCTGGAATTTCAGAAAGCCCTACACTATGTTAAAAATGTACATCAACTCAATCAACTTGGTTCAAAAAAACTGCAGGCATTACTGTAGGATCAAGAACAGAGTTTTAGACTAACTCACTCACAGTGAAAGGAAATAATTGAATGGTTAACAAAAGCCTGTCAGTTCTGTCAATTGGTTAATGCTTACCCTTCCAAGCTTCCTGCAGGAAAGCACCTATGAGGAACCAGACCAGGACAAATCTGGGAAGTGGACGTTTCTGAAATTAAGCCAGCAAGGTATGGACTTAAATATCTCCTAGTCTTTGTAGATACATTTTCAGGATGGATTGAAGCCTTTCCCACCAAAAAAATAAAAGAAAACCGGCACAAATTGTGGTCAAGAAGTTCCTGAAAGATATTTATCAAAGACACGGCCTGCCTAATGTAACATGGTCTGATAATTGAACAGCCTTCATGGGCCAGGAAAATCAGGGGTTAGCCAGGACAGTAGGGATTAATTGGAATTTACATTGCGCTTATAGACCCCAGAGCTCAGGACACATAAAAAAAATAAATAGAACCATTAAAGAGAACTTAACGAAATTAAGCTTAGAGACCGGCATAAAAGATTAGACTATGCTCCTGCCTTATGCACTGTTTCATGCAAGAAATACTCCCTTTGTTTCTTTGTGTAACCTCACCCCCTATGAAATTCTCTATGGGGCCCCTCCTCCACTAAGAGGCCTAACCCCAACTCTAAGACCTAAGGATCCCTTCCACACACCCTTGCTTGACAGACTTAAATCTCTTTTAAGAACTCAGCTATACCTGTGGAAACAGGTGGCTACTGGCTTCCAACCTGGGGACAAGGGGAATTCACGTTGATATCAAGAAAGAGACTTCTTCTGAATAAGATGACATCAGGTGTCATCCCTGGAACCCCACTGGAAAGGAACATTCCAGGTGCTACTTATAGCACCTACAGCAGTAAAAGTAGAGGGAATCACTTCCTGCATCCATGCCTCTCATCTCAAGCCTGTGCCATGTCCAGACTCTGGCTGGAAACTGGAAAAGACTGTTAACCCTTTCAAATTGCATATTCGCCACGTGGGTAAGGCTATAGACTCTCTCCTTGGCCACCCGTAGTCCTAACGCTCATCAGCCCCTTCAGCAGCGATGGCTGATCACAAATCCTACTAGACAAGAAGTATGGTCTATCTTGCATACAGCCCCCTTAGGGACCTGGTGGCCATCTCTCCACCCAGACATTTGTCAGCTGGCTATAGGTCTTTCCTATTAGAATATCCCTGATGAAGAGGATCCCATTAAAATTCCATTAAATCCTTTCCGTACCATAGATAATGGAAACAAACATTATGGTTGTAGGGACAGGCAAGCCAGATGCAGGTTGGCTAGCCTATATTAGTATGTTTGCCCGGCAGACTATCAAAGCCACAAACCGCCATGGCTGTGTGGGGGAAAAGCCGACTTCTTCTGTAAGTCATGGGGATTTGAGCATACAGGGGCTGCCTGGTGGAACCCAAAATCCTCATCAAATTCAGTACACAGCATTGGCCATATTACCACTTAGACAACCCAAACTGATGGCCCCCAGAGGAGTCTCTAGATCCTCAAATTCTGTGTGACCTTTTTAACTTCTGAAAGTGCTCAAAAGGGTGAAAGGAAATTCCCCTATGTGAAGGCCTTTTTCCTCTTTCGCTCACATCCTGAACTATGCTTCTCCAATAGTTCCTCAAACTCAGCCTTCTGCTCCATACTCTCTGCTGTCAGTCCCACCTCAGCAAACCTGATTTCTCTTCTCCAATTTCTAGATCAAAAACCGAAACCTCTGCCGGTTCTCAGAGCATTGCCCCATTGCTGAGGTAGCAGGTACTGAGGTACCCATCCACCCACTCACTTCTCTCTTTTCCTGTCAGTGCCCACACCGGGTCCCACCAGATCCTCTTACCACCTAACCCAAAGCTCAAACCAGCTTAGGAGAACCCTCAGACCCCTATCGAAGATGTAATGAAAATGGCCTTTAAAGTTTCTTTGTCATCACTGAAAACAGGTTACTAAGAATTTAAAGTCCCTCACAGGCTTTTTGGGATACTCACTCCTGTCTTCCTTTCTGCTCTACCGGTTCTACTGCTGAATTTATGTTGCTAGGAAAATCCCAAAACCCTTTCCCATTATTCTTTTACATTTCTCCTTCCTTATTCTCAGATCCACGGAGCTGCTCTCACCCCCCGCCTTCCCCGTCTTCCCCCTCTGTACCAGGCCCACAGAAAAATCTTCACTGAACTTCTCCAGAAGTCTTCACCATGGATGACTTTAGGACTTTCAGCAAAAGAGTCTCTATAAATGAGTCAGTGCAGATTAACTTCCTCTTTTTCTGTTGCCCTGTTCTACTTGGCTACTGGCTGGAAAAATCAGCACTCCTAAGCTAGACACCCCCTTAATAGTTTTTCACAGAATGTGTGAAAAAGGCCTCTGGCCTTGAGCTGGGGCTTCACAGAGATGGCTACATTTCTAAGATAAAAAGTTACAAACTGGGCTCCATGGTAACAGTTGGCAGGGGGATAAAAGAAAAGGAAAAAAAAAAGCTCTCTGCCTCCCAGGTGTCCTTGAAAAGTTAACTTGACCACAATAGAGGAGAAAACAGAAAAAAAAGCTTCTTTTTTTGAATTTCTGCAGACTGTGAACTTCTGAGTCTTTTCTCTTTCATGTTGGGTACAAAATTCTGAAACTACCTAAACTTGGGGTTCAGGGAGTTAATTGATTACAACAGAAGCAATGCCCTCTGAATCCGGTTGCAACCAAATAGGACTGTTTCCCTGTCTTTGGTGCTATCTTAAGTGCCGTGCCTTGT
The DNA here is from genome assembly GCF_048772815.1 of Callospermophilus lateralis. NCBI lineage: Eukaryota > Metazoa > Chordata > Mammalia > Rodentia > Sciuridae > Callospermophilus > Callospermophilus lateralis. Next base: position 211,737 of record NW_027512449.1, read on the forward strand.
CCGTCCCTACAACAGTATAATTCTATATACTTAAACATTGTTTATGTTTTCATGAAATGGTCAACAGATTTGATTAATTGTGTAATGGTGAAGATGTGTCCCAGATTGCTCTATAATGACCCAGGTTCATTTGAAGTTCAAACAGGGGGGCATACAACCCGGTTCCACTGGGAACATATATCCCTCACTTTAGCCATCATATTAGGAATTGGAGTTGCGGCAGGGGTAATCACAGGAACCACTGCCCTGCTCCATGGTACACAAAAAAATGACCCAAATAGAAGCAGCAAGAGACCAAAACTTAAAGATAATAGAAACCTCCATCACAGCTTTGCAGGAATCTTTAACATCTGTATCTGAATTTGTTTTACACACCAGTTGAGGGTTGGACCTCCTCTTCATGAGAGAAGGGGGCCTTTGTGCTGCATTGATATAAGAATGTTGTTCTGATGCCGACCATACTGAGGTTGTAAAAAAAACCTATGAGTAAAATAAAAGGATGCCTTGAAAAGCGTCAATGAGAGAGAGAGGCCCAAAAAGGGTGGTTTGAGTCTTGGTTCACACAGTCCCCCTGGTTATCTACGCTTTTATCAACCCTGGCCTGTCCAATAATAATCCTCATATTATTTCTAACTATAAAACCATGTTTGCTCAACCATGTAATTTCTTTACTCCAAGCTCAAATTGGACAAGTTAAACTTATGGTAATACCCCACTAGCAGACATAGAATGTGACACGCCCCAATAATCACTTTTATGATTAAAAGTAGCAAGAAGAAGAAGTGCGGAATGAAAGGTTAATAAAAAAGGTACTTGTAACTTCCTGTTTTTCTGTATGCTTAACAAAACACTGTTGAAATCTTGAGAACTGTTTGTAATCTTGTTCCCAGATTGTGCTGTCCCCAACTGCCAAATTGCAGAATGTATTCCCTCACCCACTTTCACACTAACCGCCCACTCGCTCTGACCCATCAATAAATTTCCATCCCTGCCCTCTCCAAGGAAAGTATATAAGCTCTGCTTAAGCTGTTCTCAGGGCTCTCTGCTCTATTCATGTGAGCTCTGAGCCCCAGCTTGCTGGACCCCCAATTAACCCCTTGCTGTTGCATGAGACACTCTCTTGGTGATCTCTTCCTCCAACGCTTGCAGGAACATTACTTGGATGTTTGAATGTAGAAGAGAAAATCCAGTCATAAAGGGATAGTCGGTAAGATTAAGAAGATAGTCGGTAGGTTTAGGAAGAAGAGTGAATATAGGATTTGGAAAACAATATCTTTAGCAATAGGGGTTCGGTTAGAGAGTGAATGTAAATGTCAGCACATGTGAACAGTCACAATAATGAAGTGGGGAAAATATGTAGGAAAGCAGATATCAATAAAGACATTACAAAATCAGGCAAAGTATAAAGTGAGTGATACAATTAGACATTTTCAACAGAATTGAGTTAGAATATATAATCTTAAGAAGAAACAAAATGTAGTCACCAATAGGATTGACATTTGAGAGCATTAGGCAACTTTGACATGGATGTTTTTTGTAATCCATGCTCACTTTCCATTTAGGCTTTGGTACAATCACAAGTGTGACCTTTACATTTGTCTCCAGAATACTACTGTGATAAAATGTATATGTAGATGTGGTGACATGAGTGTTTCTTCCACTATTTCTGGGAGCAATATTTTGAAGACATATAAATGGGTATTGGGGGTACAAAAAGGTGTACACTGTGTCATTGAATATAGAGATAATGAATGAATAGACCATAAGTGAATAAATAATATAACTGGTTCCACATTAAATAACAGATTGAATAGATATCTGAAAATATATAAGAAATCTTATATTGATATAAAATCATTCATTCCAACCAATGATACATCTAATATAAATATTAGGGTTACAGTTTATCATGAAGATATGTTAGTTTTGCTACAAAAGTAATTATGGAAATCAAAAATAATGTGTTTGGAAAGAGTCAGTCACAATGCTGGCAATATGTAAACAAGGCCTCTGAGCTTGAGCTGGGGCTTCACAGAGATGGCTACATTTCTAAGATAAAGAAGTTACCAACTGGGCTTCATGGTAACTGCTGGCAGAGAGAGAAAAAAAAGAGAAGAAAATAGCTCTGCCCCATTCCCGGTGTCCTTAAAATGTTAACTTGCCCAGAACAGAGAAAAAAAAACAGAAACAAAAACTGCTTTTTATGAACTTCTGCAGACTGTGAACTTCTGAGCCCCTCCCTTACATGTTGGGTACAAAATTCTGAAACAATTTAAACTTGGGGTGCAGGGGATTAAATGATTACAACAGAAGCAATGCCCTCTAAATCCGGTTGTAACCAAATAGGACTGTTTCCGTGTCTTCGGTGCTATCTTAGTTGCCTTACCTTGCCTTGTCCATCCCTTTTCTCATGAAAAGACCAGTCAAGAAACATGGAGGAATGCATGTGCTCTGAAGCAGGAAGTGATTGATAGTGAAACAAATGCCTATAAATTTTCTAACTTGTGGATGAAATATATATCCTATGATGTGCATTAATTGAAGAAATAGTAATCTACCAGTGTTGAATAAAAATGAACGTCAAAATACACATCATGTCCGATTGGAATCTACTTGCATTGATGTTAAACTGGGTCAGGTACTGTAGAAATATTAGGATTTGTGTGCATCATTCACTGAAGTTACTTTTCAGTATAGGAAAGAAATATGTTTTTCAGGTGAATGAATATTTCTAAGAATAATCTTTGGAAAGTTGATTATAAATTTACGTATATGAATATGAATGAATTTGGTGAGTGTAAAATAAGACACATATTTCATATTTTGAAAAATCTGGAGAGTATATATATATATATATATGTGTGTGTGTGTGTGTGTGTGTGTGTGTGTGTGTGTGTGTGTGACTAAAGTCACGGTGGCCTGGACACCCTTCTTGTGAACCAGGAGTGATCAAACAGGTCTGCCATTAATACTTTTCCACTTCTCCAATTTGAGGCATTCTGACTTTGGCATTTAGATTCTTTATGTGAAATGGAGTCAAGAAAAAACCGAAGCACCTATGGACTAGCCTCTGCATGGTTTTGAAGAATTCATTTGACCCAAAGGATCCCTATTCCCACTTGATGGAGGTCAGGAACCTTACAGAGAAAGGCGAGAGACTTCATCTACAATGACTGCAATTTTTGCCATTTTCATTTTGTATGCACACATGGGATCTTTCTTTACATCCATCAGGTGTTGGTAATCTAAGCCACAGCCTCACACAGGGCCAAGAGACTGATTAAGACACATCCCTTTCCAAAGCAGTTAAGCAAAGAGCCACAGGTGATGCCCACTCATTTCCATTTGAAAACTGGTTTCTTCAGGCTTCACAAATCTGTGGCGTGAGGCAAAGCCCTTCCTGACATTCAGGGCAAAAGAACAATAGGTAAGCAAAAGGCCCATAGCAGGGTTTCTCCACTGAGACTTTACTGGTCACACTGATATCTGAGTTTTCTGAGATGCTCGCCATTCCCTTCAGCTATCCAGTACATGGCCATATCACAGAGCTTGGAGGTGGTAAATATCTTGAACACAAAACCATGAGCCTATTCTTGAGTGTAGCCAGAATTCAGGAAGAAAACAGGAACTAAGGAAGTTTGTAGGTGTTGCCCTTCGATAATGCAAGCCACAGTCCATTCATAAATTGGGCAGGATTGATGCTGGGAAGCTTTCTAGTAGACAGGACCCATACATTGATGCATTCTCTTTTCTAATGTCTGCAACAACAGACACATTGGGATACACAGACATGGAAACACTTGCCTTGTCCAATCACTTACTAGAAACGGTTCACTCCAAACCAAACAAACCACCTTTCTTACCTTTTCTCAGAACATGAGATAAAACCACAAACACACAACAAAAACCACAAAGGCATCGCCTTCCCCCAAGTAGGTCTGTGACTATTCGGAGTGTACTCTCACTGGTGAGCCTTACTATGTACCTCCAAAATGGCCTGTCCTGTCTCAGATCTGATCTCTTTGGCCAACTCTGTGAAATTGTCAGGAGCCCGTGATAAGCCACTACTTGCTTTCTCTGGAAAGGCCAGTCTTCAAAGCTTTCCTGGCATTTGGCCATTTTCACATCAATAGATACCAAGAAAGACTGACTCTGTCCTAGGAATATCCAAACAAGTGAGCCCACTGGGACTGGGACTAGGACTGGCTCTGGGTGCCTGGATTCCTGGATCACAAGTTCTGAGAGTTCCATCACCAAGGAATAGAGATGAGGTCACTTCCTTCAGGAACTGAATGAGGTCACTGCCTTTGCAACCACTTTTTCCTAACAGTTGCTTTCAAGGGTCCCATGAGATAGATGCTGTCCCTATTTCCCGTGACACTCTCACCAGTTAGAATAGTATATCACCCATAGGCACCCGTGAACAGCTCTCCACACAGGCCTGGATTGGTCCATCTTCTGTACATTAGGAACAGAGACACTGAGTCAGAAACAACCCCTCTCCAGACAGGGTTGTTTTCCATGGAAGATGACTTTTGCTCTCTCAGGTTCTTAATAGCTGCCTACATCTTCTCCAGGGATTATTTCTGCATGGACCTTTGAGGTTTTCAGCAGGTGATATATCCCCTACATTCCTATATTGTAAGACCAAGACTTTCCCTGCTCTTTTATAAAGTTAGAATGAGGGAATAGTATATGTTTTGGGTTAATTACTTGTTCGATTTGGGTTAGGAATCATTTTGCTGGATGAATAATGGTATTGGAAATCTGCAATATTTATAAAAATATAGAGGTGAAATATATGTATGAAAACAGAAATCTAAGTAATATTTGAAGCCCAGAAAGGGATTGGGCCCTTGATTGGGAGACTTAGCTTTGAATTATGTCCTGCACAGATGTCTCAGATAAATCAATACACAATGGCATCGGACCTTGTACCTTGAATGATTGAATGTCGAAGAGAACATCCATTCAAAAAAGGATAGTCAGTAGGATTTGGGAGATAGTCGGTAGATTCAGAAAGAAGAGTGAGTATAGGATTTGGACCAAAAGTTATTTAGCAATTGGGTTTCAGGTAGAGAGTGAATGTAAATGTCAGCACAAATGAACAGTCAAAATGATGAACTGGGAAATTATGAAGGAAAGCCTATATCAATAGAGACATTAGGATATCAGGCAAAGTTTAAAGTGAGTGATAGGATTAGACATTTTCAACAGGGTTGAGTTTGAATATATAATCTTAGAAAGAAACAAGTATGTAGTCAACAATTGGATTGACATTTGAGAGAATTAGGCAACCTGGACATGGATGTTTTTAGAAATCCATGCTCACTTTAAATTTAGACTTTGGTACAATCATAAGTGTGACCTTTGCTTTATTTTCCAGAATACTACTGTGATAAAATGTATATGTAGATCAGGTGACATGAGTATTTCTTCCACCATTTCTGGGAACAATATTTTGAAGATGTATAAATGAGTATTGGGGGTAGAATGTGGTGTAGTATCTGTCTAAGAATATAGAGATAATGCAAGAATAGACCATACTGTGAATAAATAATATAATTGGTCCGCTTTAAATAATGGACTGAGTTGATATCTGAAAATATACAGAAAATCTTATATTGATATTAAATCATTCATTCCAACCAGTTATACTTCTAATGGTAATATTAGGGTGATATTTCATCATGAAGAGTGTGTGAGTTTTGCTTCAAAAGTGATTATGGAAATCGAATATAATGTGTTTAGAAAGAAGTCTCATGAAAAGTCTTGTCAAAAAACATGGAGGAATACATGTGTTCTGAAGAATGAAGTTATTGAAAGTGAAACAAATGCCTATAAATTTGCTAACTTGTGTATGAAATATATATCTTATGATGTGCATAAACTGAAGAAATAGTAATGTACAAGTGTTGACTAAAAATGAACATCAAAATACACATCACGTTCCATAAATATCTACTTGCATTGGTGTTAAACTGGGTCAGTTACTGTAGAAATATTAGGATTCGTATGCACCATTCACAGAAGTTAGTTTTTAGTTCTAGGAAACAAATATGTATTTTAGGTGGATGAATATTTCTGAGAATAATCTCTTGAATATTTGATTATAAATCCACATATATGAATACGAATGAATTTAGGGAGTGTACATTAAGACCCATATATTTAATATTATGAAAAACTTGGAGAGTGTACACACACACACACACACACACACAGACATTAAAAAGTAGCAATATATATGGAAATCGAAATTCATCATGAAATGTATATCATCCACTGATCCAAAAATATTCATTATACTGAACATGATTTTATTTATCATGTTGTTCATCTATGAAGCTCACCCATAGGTTGAATTTTCAGTTCCAACTGTGTTTAGGTGGAGTGATCTCTTCTCCCAATTTGTATCTGCAAAGTCAGCCACCTCACAAGAATGTACATGTGATAAAAGGAACGATTCAATATGTGCATATGAAATTACATGTGCTGAATTGGCTACAGAGAAATGCAGAAAGGAATTCATCTATTTGTTAACTTTAAAAACACATGGAGAACTATTTCAACAAAATATTGACTAGATTTATAAGTCCTACCCTGTATAATGCAAAAGGCAAGTCCAGCAATACACTATGCCTCGTCTAAACTGCTTGTATTTCTATTCGGTTTGGGTTATTTTTCTCCATCATATTAGAATTAGTAGTCAGAGTCTAGTAGGGTATGGGTTAGTGTCAGCCATTCAGCATTTTGAATGGAAAATAGGAAAATGAATCCAATGTGTATGTAAATATGTGCTTCACAAAAATCTTCGCACTCTAATCCAGAACAATGCCTTGACTTTACCTTCACCCCAAGTAAAACACAATTAGAGTGGAAGAGTTAGAAAATCTGTGAATATATATCTGAAATGTAATATGCTCAAGAGTTCACAACCTTGAAGGTGGCAGAGGAGTTTCCAAAAGTAAGGGACAGGTAAATACTCCACAAAAATGGAGCTCTGCTGGACTAAAGACTTCTGGTGAAACTGCCTCTGAGTTTGGGCACTTGAAATATTTGTTGTTGTCAGGAGTTTTAGCTCTTTTTGTAGAGAGACCATCAAAGCTAGGTATGTATCTAAGTGACCTGGAGGACATGGTTTCTTATTTTCTAATGAACATGAGGCAGCAGTGCTGAATTCTCTCTTTGTAGGTAAACTGTGGCCACTGGGGGGAAAATCTTTCCGTGTGGACTGTAAAGCCATCCGGCAATCCTCCACTTGTCGATGTGTTTCTTGCTGCTGCAATGTGAGTTTGGTATTTGCTTCACAAAATACAAGGAGTTCAACTGGGACACAGTGCTAAAGGGAGTTCTGTCACGTGTGGTGTGTCAGGGTCTGCAGGATAATGCACCAACCAGGCTTCAATCCCATCCTTGACCATAGCAATCTGATTCTGAACATTGCCCTGAAAACTCTCCATATAACAAGATGCCTTTACATAGAAGGGTCTGCTGGGTGCACCATGTCAGTCACAAGCCATTTGGAAGCCAATGGCAGATCCACATGGCCCCACCACAGATATTTTATCACACACCTGCACACGACTTTTCTAGGCCCACTTCACATCAGGCTCCAGCTTACTGGCATCTCTGTTCTAGACCATTTTCATGGTCATGGGAATTTCAAAAATTTCATGGTATTTATCTAGCCATTTTTCAAGAATGATGTTGGAGGCACTGTGTGTTTAACTTCATTCAGGAACAATTAAATGGTGAGGAAGCTCATTTCAATGAAATCTCTGGAGAAATCTCACAGGCAAGGCTTCCAAAGAGTGGCCAAAATTTCACAGGAAGCCAGGGCTATTGCTGTCTACAATGTGAGGTCCATTTGTGTTTTGACTCTCAAATATGGCTGCCATGTCTTTCAGAATAAAACCATGTGATATCCTGGCTGAGATTCCCAGTGCTCTGTGGAAAGCAAACCTGGGCCTAGATCTCGGTTTCCAAGGGCGACTCTCATGCGTGACCAACTGAAATCCCAACATATTTCATGATAACACTTCTCTAAGTCAGTTCCAGAACTCAGTCTTTAAGGGGAATCACACCAGAGTTCAGCCCAGGTGTACCCAGTCATATCTTCCAACTACCACACAAATGACCTCAATTAAAACCAAAACACTCCCACATGGTCCTCATCTTCTTCCATATATACACTCTCATACTAAGTTCTGTCTGGAGGTTTACATGAGTGGCGAAGTCCAAGACAGTGTCCAAAATAAGCTCTCTTGCCCCTCATTGCCTAAAGTCATGGTGGCCTGGACACCCTTCCTGTGAACCAGGTGTGATCAAATAGGCCTGCTCTTAATACACCTCTGCTTCTCCAATTTGAGGCCTACTGACTGTCAGGTATAGATATTTTTATGTGAATTGGAGTCATGAGAAAACCAAAGAACCTATGTGCTAGACTCTCCAGGGCTTTGAAGAACTCATTTGACACAAAGGATGCGTATTCTCACTTGATGGAGGTCAGTAGCCTTACAGAGGAAGGCAAGAGACTTCATCCACAGGGACTGCTCATTTGGCCATTTTGGGTATGGATTCACACACGGAATGATCCATCAGGTGATGAGAATCTAAGCCACAGCCTCACACAGGTCCAAGAGGCTGATTCAGACACATTATCAGGATCAATCACCTGTTTTTTTCCTCTGTCTAACTAGCTAGAGAGACCTTCTCTTTTAATTGAATTTTTATCTCTGTCTGACTAGCTTGAGAGACCTTCTCTTTTACTTGAATATTTCTACTATAACTATAATACAACCCAAGAAGATATCGCCAAACAAAACTGAACCAGAATGAAACAAAAGTGGAACAACAGAAAATCATTATAATAGCTTTTCTATCCTCCTGAAATGTCCATCTCTTTTTTCTCTCAATCAGTTCCTCAGATGTGAGTGGTTTTTCTTCCATCTTACCCATCTCCAGGGACAGGCAACTTAAAACAAAAGTGAAGCAAAACAAAAGAGGAATTTTAAAATGGCTTACCATCCTCTCGCCCTGCCTTCAGAGGTGAGCAGTTTACCTTATCACTTACCCTCACTCATTCCCCTTGCGGCCCTCCAAATGCCACAGTCTGGCTGGGCAAAATTCAGGAGCCACTTGATAAAAGAAACGAACTTTATTTTAAGAACCACACATGCCAAACAAAACAGCTCCTGAGGAAAACCTTCAGAACCCAACTGCCATCACCGGCTTCCCACAAGCCAGCAGTGACCTACCTCACTTACTTGGTGATGGATCTCTCTGAACTGGAAGCCCGGGACACAGAGCCAGTCCCAGTCTCAGTCCCAGTGGGCTCATTGTTTGGATTTACTAAGGACAGTGTCAGTCTTTCTTGGTACATACTGATGTGAGGATGGCCAAATGCCAGGAGAGCTCTGAAGTGGAGCCTTTCCTGAGAAAGCAGGAAATAGCTGGCTCCTGAAAACTTCACAGAGTTGGCCAAGGAGACCAGATCTGAGACAGTACCGGCCATTTCGTGGGAAAATATTATGGCGCACCAGTCAGAGGAAACTCTGGATAGTCACAGACCTACTTTGGGGAAGGAGGTGACTTGTGGGTATGGGTGTGAGTTTGTGGTTTTGTATCATGTTCTGACAATAGGTAGGAAAAACAGAATGTTTGGTTTGGGGTGAACTGTGTCTAGTAAGTCCTTTGGCAAGGCAACTGTTTCTATGTCTGTGTATCTCTCTGTGTCCGTGCTTGTAGACCATAGAAGGTGAATTAAAAATTATAGCCAGTTCTCCAAAGGGTATATCTGTAATTTCACCAAGAGACAGAATAGCACAGTTACTAATAATACCAAGTCTACATGATAAATTTTTCAGTCATGCTGTAGAAAGAGGTTCCAAGGGATTAGGCTCCACACGTGTAGATTGGGCTATGCTTCTTTAAATTTAGATTCTCGCCCCATGCTAAAACTAAATATTCAAGGACATGAATTTAATGGGCTGTTGGATACAGATGCAGAACTTAGCATCATCTCTCATCAAGAACTTAGCATCATCTCTCGTCAAAACATTGGCCATTACAACAATACACTCAAATGCTTCAAGGCCTAGGATTGGTGACTAATCCCCATAGAAGAGCAATGGTATTAGATTGGAAGGATCCTGAAGGATGTGAAGGAACTAAACAGCCATATGTATGGATCATCTTCCCATAAATTTATGGGGATGAGATGTCCTAGATCGATTAGGTTTGACATTAACAAATAACATCAATCAAAATGTACCCACAATTATGGTTAGACAAGGTTTTAGGAAAGGAAAAAGATTAGAAAAACAAGAACAAGGTATAGCAGCCCCAATACAAATAGATCAAAGAACAGACAGACATGGGTTGGATTTTAAGAAAGGGCCACTAAGACAATAAAAACTACTTGGAAATCAGAAATACCAGTATGGGTTCCTCAGTGGCCCCTGACTAAAGAAAAGGTACAAGCAACCCATGACCTGGTAAAACAACAATTAGCGGAAGGACATATACAACCGTCTGTATCTCCCCATAATACTCCCATTTTTGTCATCAAAAAGAAATCTGGTAAATGGAGATTATTGCAAGATTTAAGAGCCATTAATAATGAGACGGTTATTATGCGACCTGCTCATTTGGGAATTCCTCAATGTTCTGCTTTGCCAAAAACCTGGTATGTTTTAATTATAGATATTAATGATTGTTTTTATTCAATTGCAATTCATCCTGAGGATAGTCCATGGTTTACATTTACTATCCCTGCACTGAATCATGAAGGTCCTGATCAGAGATCCAAATGGAAAGTACTCCCTCAAGGGATGGCTAACAGTCCAACTATGTGTCAAATTTATTTTAACAAATTAATCCAGCCACTTTGAAATCAAAATCCTGAACTACAAATATTTCACTATATGGATGGTGTATTATTAGCACCAAAAGCTAAAAACGCATTGCTAGAATGTTATGCCACACTTACAAACTTATTAAAAAATTATAAACTAGAGATAGCAATAGATAAAGTGCAATTAAATTTTTCAATTAATTATTTAGAGGTTCTTTTATCCTCAATCATGGTCCATCCACCAAAAATTCAAATATGAATAGATCAACTCAAATCACTTAATGACTTTCAAAAGTTATTAGGAGACATAAATTGGATAAGGCCTTATCTAGGTATACCAACAGGAGAGTTTGAACCTTTATTTGATATCCTAAAAGGTCTATCAAATCCAAATGCACCCCGAATGTTAACACCTGAAGCAAGAAAGGCATTAAAAATCATTGAAAAATGTATGGAAAATATTCAATTGGATAGAATTGATTTAAGAATGCCTTTATTATTTATTGTACTACCACCAAAAAAATATTCCTACAGAAGTATTTTTGGCAAGAAGGTCCATTATTATGAATACATTTATCTTATTCTCCTAACACTATTCTTACTAGGTATACTGAGGCTTTAGGACAATTAATACTCAAAGGAATAAAAGCAGCAAAGGGACTGATTGGAATGTCTTCCAATAAAATTATTACTCCATATACTATGAATCAAATTGATGAGTTAGATAATTAGTTAAATACTTGGGCAATAATCATGTGCAAATCTAATGTTTCATTTGATAACCACTTACCATCTAATCCTTTATTGTCTTTTTGGTCATCACATCATGTAATTTTTCCAAAAATGAGAAGAAAAACACCTATTATAAATGCTACAAATATATTCACTGATGGGTCAAATAATGGTACAGCAGTAATAGTTACACCTGATCAAACTTTTACATTTTTAGTACGAAAACAATTAGCTCAAAATGTAGAGCTTAATGCAGTATTACAAGCTTTTGTGATGCTTAAAGCATCTGTAATTAATTTATTTTCCGATAATCAGTATATAGTTATTGCTATAGTATCACTTGAAGTTGGTGGAAGGATTTCCCCTTCCTCTACTCTTTTCTCTTTGCTTTCCACTATACAAAGTCTAATCTGGGACAGGAAAGATCCGTTCTTTATAGGACATTTCAGGACACATACAGGAATGCCTGGAGCCCTTAGTTTGGGCAATTATTTAGTAGATAAAACAACACATGACATACATACATATTTTGTCTACACTAGAAGAAGCTATAAATTTTTATAAAAAGTTCCATGTCAATGCTAATACTTTACAAAAGCATTTCAAAATAACTAAGGAACAAGCTAGACAAATAATAAAACAATGTCAAAATTGTGTGACCTTTTTACCACAAGTTAATCTTGGAGTCAATCCTAGAGGATTGATACCTAACCATATTTGGCAGATGAACGTCACAAACTTGCCAGAATTTGGAAAATTAAAATATTTGCATGTTACAGTTGATACTTCTTCTGGATTTTTGATGGTCTCCCTTCTTGCTGGAGAAAAAAACTAAAGATGTTATAGCTCATTGCTTACAAAATTTTGCCACTGTGGGCGTTCCAAAAGAGTTAAAAACAGATAATGCCCCTGGTTATATTTCTACCTCTTTTAAACAATTTTGCTCATCATTTGGCATTACTCATATAACAGGAATCCCATACAATCCACAGGGACAAGGCATAGTTGAAAGATCACATCAAACTATTAAAACATACATATTAAAGCAAAAAGAAGGAATTGGGAAGGGGTATATATTCCCCAAAGATAAACTTAAAATAACCCTTTTACTCTAAACTTTTTAAATTTGGGTTCATCAGGGCTTAGTGCTGCAGAAAGGCATATATGTCCAAATAATGTACATAAGCCCAAGGTACTTTGGAAGGATATTCTAACAGAACAATGGAAAGGTCCTGACCCAGTAATTGTCTGGAGTCCGGGGTCTGTTTTTGTGTTTCTACAGGGAGAAGAGTAGCCAATTTGGATTCCAGAGAGATTAACTAAAGAGATTTCTACAGACCAAAAATAAGATGATTTGGCTCAAATCAATAAGAGCTTATATCCAGAACTCCAGTTTGGCTGTTCTTACATCTGTGAGAGAACCAGAATGTTTTTTTTCAACATCTATTTTATTATTGCCCTTTCTCAGATCATGAAGTTTTATTTTGTTTTTTTTTTTTAGCTCATACAGACCTAGGTTAATGTTTTGCTGATCAGTTCTATTTTTGGACAATAGAGTTTTTAGACATTGCAATGGAGATTTCACCTGTAAAAAGTCATAAGGCCTTTAATATTATGTCATGTGTTGTATGTATTATATTATGTGTGCACACTTGTGTTTTGTGTTATATGTTTGATTTCAGGATCTTTTCTGTGTTGACTATATTCTTTTCAAGTTGATATACTTTGTCTTCATTATCTGATGTTCTGACTTCTACTTGATCTAGTCTGTTTGTAATATTCTCATTAGCGCTTTTAATCTGATTTACGGTTTCTTGCATTTCTATGATTACAACTTGATTATTTTTAACACCTCTATCTCCTGATAAAGCTCATTCTTTGTGGATTTAATTTGTGTGGTTAGTTCCTCTTCAAAATATACTTTCAATGCTTGGATTTGCTGTCTCATGTCTTCTCTAATATTCCGTTCCATCTGAATTAGGAATGCCTCGATTTCTTTCCCTGTCCATATTTCTGATTCTTTAGGTCCTCCTGTATATTTAGATTGTACTGCATTGTTCGTAACCCTTTTTTCCCTTGTTTTTTCATATTGTTCACGTTGCTTTCCAGCTCTGTTTGACTGCTTTGTAACTGCTTTCTCCTATACATTTGTTTTGGCTTTGTATATCTCTGTTGTCTCTCTTTTGTGGTGGGAGATTATGCCTAGAAATTTTGGGCTTTGTTTTACTTTAAAGCTGATTCATTCAATTCATATAAGGCTTCTAGGTTCTGTATGCATATAATGATTTGCTGTTTGTTCTTAGGACTATATGTTTAGGTTGGGTGCTCTGGTGGTACAATGGTTAGTATGACTTGGCTACTTTAGAAGATTGCTCCACTGAAGGTGGATACTACCAGGCAATTGGATCAGGGTGTTGGTAGTAGCTAGGTATTTAGGAGTCTTATAGACAGCCTCGAGACATTCACCTATTTGCATTTAGACAATTACACACAATGGAAGATGTAATGCTTGGGATGAGAGTTGGGCGGTAGGAGAATGAAGGTGCTCTTAAAAAGAAAAAATGATAGAGGGAGAGATAGATTAGAGGGGAATGAAAAGAACAATAAAACTTGAAATGGGATAGAAAGAGAGAAGGAAAAGGGGGGAAAGGAACAGGGAGAGAAGAAGGAGAGAAAAAAATATCAACAACAGCAACAACAACAACAACAAAAAAATTAAAGTCTTAGAGATCCACCTTCTTCTCTTCCAGTAGGCAGAGCTGTGCCTTCCAAGCGGAGTGTCTGCTCTCTACCTGCCGAGAGCTATCCCTTTACGGCGTCTTCTGGGGGTTTCTCAGACTTGTCAGTCCAGAGCCATTTCACTTCTCCAGCTCTTAACCCCCTTCCTCCTGTCAGCCTGCCAGCCAGGTCCTGTTCCCCAGAAGTGATTCTGCAGAGATCTAGTTACACTTGCAGCCCCACCGAGTGTCCCTTTTAAGCCCCAGTGCTGTGGTAAACTGGTGGCTAAGACCTTAGGGGTCACCGCTGGTGATATGGGGGCCTTGGGGTCTGGGCTCCCCTCTGCTTCCCTATGGACATGACCCCTGAGAAGTCAATGAAGTTTCCTGGCTGCTTGTATCAGTATGGGGAGTCACGCACCTGCTAAAGTGGATTCTGCTGGGAAGGAATTTCGCCAGCCGAACTCCGATGACGTCAACTCTCTGCTATGGCGGGCCCCAGGCCTCTTGCCGGATTGACCGATGGGAGGGGTGGGACTGGCCCGGCCCGGTTCACCTCAGCTCCTGGCGCATGGAGGCTTGGCTAAAGACTTCTTCCTGCCAAGCTGTGTCTCAGCATCTAGCAGGACCCAGTCACTTTGGCTGCGGGCGGGTGGATGGATCTGCAGCTGTGCCCGCGGTGCGCGGACTGTGGCTGGTGAATCTCGAACTCCGCGTCTAGTGGCAGGGTCCCGCTCGTCCGGGTCACACAGACGCTTCAAAAAAATTCTAGTAGCTCCCGGGCGGTCTCCCTTCAGTGGAATTTTGCTAGGAGAATCTCCGTTGGTAGAATCCAAGAGTTATCCTTGCGACTTTATGACCCCATCACTGTGAGTGCATTAAAAGCGCAGCCTCTCTGCCCGCCGCCATGTTGGATCCACCTTTTCTTTGCATTATATTTAATAATTGTCTTCGAGACAATGTAAATTGTTAAGAAAATTGTTTTCTTTTAGTGCCTTTTGGAATGTTACATAATTCTTTCTTTAGGCATTGTTGCCAGAATTTCTAACTTCATCCCAGTGCATGTGAAGACAAAGATAAAACCAATCTACAGCTTCTGCAATAGCCATCACTGAACTGCTTGCAGAACTTGCCTGGACTATGTATCACTTGTATGCATTGTGAACTCACCTGCATGCATTGTGAACTATCTGTTGGTGCAGCGACTTGTGGTAGTGTTGGGGTATTTCTCTGATGATGTCATCGGTGGTACAATTTTTTCAAAAAGAGCCATCAATTGCCTTGGTGTATCTTCCTCCCTTCTGCTTGTCATGGTCGTTCAGCTAAAATTTGGGTGCCAACAGAGATGAGGCAAAGAACCTCACCCGCCCCTGGTACTAAGACCTCTCCACAGGTGTGGATGTATACTGGACCTGTAGTCAGTGATGGATAAATTCCAATTACAATGGTACCAATCTAAGACAGGAGGCTGACACCTTGAGGTCAGCTCATTCGATAATGGGTAAGGACCATATGTACTATTGGACAACCTAAGGCAGGCACGGTCCCTAAGCCACATGCTTGTTGTTTAAACAGAGAGGGTTAGATGTTGAGAGCCACAGCCCAAGGGGCCAAAGCAAACTTTCAGACTGGCAGCTGATGGTTGGCTCACAGCGGACCCAGCAACATCTAGCTGATTGGCTCCTCTGCGGTGATGCCCATTGGGCTGTTTCCCCACCCTTTCAAATTATGGAGCTGCTTCTTGGGGGACTATTTTGGCTCTGCTCAAACAACCCAGCCAATCGACCTCAACAGCAGGAGGAGTGAGGAGGTTGAGACCTTGTGGGAAGCCGGTGGTGGCAGTTGTGCTCTGAGTGTTTTTCCCGAGGAGCTATTTTTTGGCGTGTGTGGTTCTAAAAATAAAGTTAGCTTTTGACAAGTGGCTCCTGAATTGTGCCCAGCCAGACTGTGGCAATCCTAAATTGATGGAGCAAAATAACCAAAACAGAATAGAAATACAAGCAGTTCAGAGGAGGCATGGTGTATAGCTGGACTTACCTTTTGTATGATAAAGGGTAGGTGTTATAAATCAAGTCAATATTAAATTGAAGTAGTTCTCCGTGTGTTTTAAAGATAACAAATACGTGAATTCCTGTCTCCCTTTATCTGTATCCTATTCAGCACATGTATTTTTGTATGCACATATAGAATCCTACCTGGTAACACATGTACACTTTTGTGAGGTGGCAGACTTGGCAGATACAAATTGTCAAAAGAGATCACTCCTCCTGAACGTTGTTGGAACTGAAAATTAAAACTATGGGTGAGCTTCCTAGTTGAACAAGATAATACATAAATCCATGTTAAGTAAAATGAATATTTTTGGATCTGTGAATGATATATATTTCATGATAAATTTCGATTCGCATATATATTGCTACCTTTTAATATCTGTGCGTGTGCGTGTGCGTGTGTGTGTGTGTGTGTATATACACACACACTCTCCAGATTTTTCAGAATATAAAATATATGTGTCTTATTATACAATCCCTAAATGCATTCATATTCATGTATGTGGATTTATAATCAAATGTTCACAAAATTATTCTCAGAAATATTCATCCACCTCAAATACATATTGTTTCCTAGTACTGAAATCTAAATTCAGTGAATGGTGCATATAAGTCCTAATTTTTTTACAGTAACTGACCCACTTTAACATCAATGCAAATAGATTACTATGGTACATGAGGTGTATTATGACGTTCATTTTTATTCAACAATGTTACATGACAATTTCTTCAGTTTATGCACATCATAGGATAAATATTTCATTCACAAGTTTGCAAATTTATAGGCATTTGTTTCACTTTCTATCACTTCCTGCTTCAGTACACATGTATTCCTCCATGTTTTTTGACTGGTCTTTTCATGAGAATACTTTTCATTTTAGATTTCAATAATCATGTTGAAACAAACCTCACACACTCTTCATGACAAATCATAACCCTAATATTACCATTAGATCTATAAATGGTTGTAATGAATGTATGTATATCAATATAAGATTTCCTGTATATTTTAAGATATCAATTCAATCCATAATTTAAAGTTGGAACCAGTTATATTATTTATTCACAGTATTGTCTATTCATTCATTTTATCAATATTTGTAGACACAGTGTAGACCTATTTGTACACCCAATACTAATTTATACATCTTCAAAATATTGACCACATAATTGGTGGAAGAAATACTCATGTCACCTGATCTACATATACACTTTATCAGAGTAATATTCTGGACACAAAATGCAAAGTTCACACTTATGATTGTACCAAAGCCTAAATGGAAAGTGAGCATGGATTACTAAAAACATCCAAGTCCAGATTGCCTAATGCTCTCAAATGTCAATCCTATTGTTGCTAAATATTTGTTTCTTTCTAAGATTGTATATTCAACATCTACCATGCTGAAAATGTCTAATCCTATCACTCAATTTATACTTTGCTTGATTTCTTCCTGTCTCTATTGATATCTGCTTCCCTATATATTTTCCCCAGTTAATCATTGTAACTGACTCATCACATGTGCTGACATTTACATTCATTCTCTACCAGAAACCCTATTGCTAAAGAACTTTTGGAGCAAATCCTATACTCACTCTTCTTCCTAAACCTACTGACTATCTTTCCAATCCTACCAACTACCCTTTTTAAGTGGATGTTTTCTTCTACATTTGATCATCCAATTTACAAGGTCCTATGCCATTTTTTATCGATTTATCTGAGACATCTGTGCAGAAGGTATTTCAAAGCTAAGTATCCCAATCATGGACCCAATGCTCTTCTGGGCTTCAAATCTTACCTAGACTTCTGTATTCATACTTATATTTCACCTATATATTCTTGTAAATATCACAGGTTCCCATTGCCATTATTCATCATGCAGAATGATTCCTAACCCAAATCGAACCTGTTATTACCCTAACCATACACTGTTCCCTCAATCTAACTTTACAGAAAAGCAGGACAGAGTTGGTCTTACAATCAGGAGTGTAGGTGATCTTCCACCTGCTGAGAACCTCAAAGGTCAATACAGAAATAATCCATGGAGAAGATGCAGGCAGCAATGAAGGACCTGAGGGAGGAAAAGTCAACTTCCATCGTAAACAACCTGGTCAGGGTGAAGGGATGTGTCTGAATCAGCCTCTCTATTCTTAATGTAGAGAAGATGGACCAAACCAAGCCTGTGTGGAGAGCTGTTCCCAGGTGCCTATGGTTGATACATCATTCTAACTTGTGAAAATGTCACAGGAAGTAGGTGCACCCTCCATCTCATGGGACCCTTGGAAGCAACTGTTAGGACAAAGTGTTTGCCAAGGCAGTGACTTCATTCACTTCCTGAAGGAAGTTACCTCACATAACTTCCTTGGTAATGGAACTCTCTAAACTTGGGATTCAGGAAGCCAGGAGACCACAGCCAGTTCCAGTCCCAGTTCCAGTGGTCTCACTTGTTTGGGTAAACCAAGGACAGAGTCAGTCTTTCTTGGTTCCTAGTTATGTGAGGATGGCCAAATGCCAGGAAAGCTAAGAAGAGGGGCCTTTCCTGAGAAAGCAGGTAGTGGATCACCAGTGACTTCTGACAACTTCACAGAGTTGGCCAAGGAGACCAGAACTGAGACAGCACAGTGCATTTCGTGGAAATATAGTATATCCCACCCATCATAGGACACTCCGGATAGTCACAGACCTACTTTGGGGAAGGTGGTGCCTTTTTGAGTGTGGGTGTGAGTTTGAGAATATGTAGGAAAGGCGACTTGTTTGGTTTGGAGAGGACTTTATCTAGTATGTCCTCTGACAAGGTGAGTGTTTCTATTACTGTGTATCCCACTCTGTTTGTGGTCTTGGTATTAGAAAAAGAATGCATCATGGATGTGTTCTGTCTAGTAGAAAGCTTCCCAGCATTCATACTGCCAATTTATGAATGGATTGTGGCTAGCCTTATCAATGGGCAAAACCTACTATCTTTCTAAGTTCCTGTTTTCTTCCTGAATTCTGGACACTCTCCAGAATAGGCTCAGAGTTTTGTGTCCAAGCTATGTGGCACCTCCAAGCTCTGTCACATGGCCATGTACTGGAGAGCTGAAGGGAAGGGGAGCATGTCAGAAAACTCAGATATCATTGTGACCAGGAAAGTCTCAGTGGAGAAACCCTGCTTTGGGTCATTTGCTTCCCTATTTTTCTGTTGCCCTAAATGTAAGGAAAGTCTTTGGCTCAGGCCACCTTTTTGTGAAGCCTGAAGAAAACAGTATTCAAATGGAAATGAGTGGGCATCACCTGTGGCTCTTTGCTTAATTTCTTTGGAAATGGATGTGTCTGAATCAGCCTCTTGGCTCTCGGTGAAGCTGGGGCTTAGATTGTCAGCACCTGATGGATCTAAAGAAAGATCCCATGTGTGCATCCATAACCAAAATTCAAAAAGATCAGTCATTGTGGATGAAGTCTCTCACCTTCCTCTGTTAGGTTCCTGACCTCCATCAAGTGTGATTATGGACCCTTGGGTAAAATGAGTTCTTCAAAGCCCTGCAGATGTTGTAGTGTTTTCTCATGACTACAAAACACATAAAGAATCTATACCTGACAGTCAGTAGGCCTAAAATAGTAGAAGCAGAGCAGTATTAATGGCAGGCCTATTTGATCACTCCTGGTTGACAGGAAGAGTGTCCAGGCCACACTTACTTTAGGCAAATGAGGGACAAGGAAGCTTATATTGGACACTGTCTTGAGCTGCGCCACTTATGGAAACCTCTTGCCAGAAGTTATGATGGATGTCTATATGGAAGAAAATGAGGGCCATGTGGGAGTGTTTTGGTTATAATTGTGGTCATTTTTGTGGCAGTTGGAAGAGATGACTCGGTCCACCAGGGCTTCACTCTTGGGTGATTCCCCTTATAGACTGAGTTCTGGAACTGACCTCAGAGTAGTATTGCCATGAATTGAGTTGGGATTTTAGGAGGCCACGCATGAGATTCACGCTTGGAATCTGAAATCTAGTCCCAGGTTGGTTTTCCACAGAGCACTGGGAATCTCAGCCAGGATATCACATGATTTTATTATGAAAAACATGGCAGCCATAGTTGAGAGTCAAAACACACATGGACCTCACATTGTACAGTTCAATGGGCCTGGCTTCATGTGACCTTTTGGCCACTCTTTGGGAAGCCTTTCCTGTGAGTGTTGTCCAGAGAATTCATTGAAATGAACTTCCTCACCATTTAGTGGTTCCTGAATGAATTGAAACCCACAGTGCCTCCAACTTCATCCTTGAAAAATGGCTAGATGAATACCATCAAATTTTTGAAATTCCCATGACCAGGTGGCACTGGAGAAACTTTGGATGTCCTGTTGCTGATCATGAGTATACAATACAGTGCCTTGATTGACTGGGTTTCATGAAAATGTTGAAGAACAGTGATGCCAGTAAGTTGGAGCCTCCTGAATAGTGGGCCTAGAGTAGTGGTGTGCAGGTGTGTGATAAAACATCTGTGGTGGAGTCATGTGGACCTGCCATTGGCTTCCAAATAGCTTGTGACTGACATAGTGTAGCCAGCAAACCCTTATATGTAAATGCATCTTGTTATATGGAGAGTTTTCAGGGCAATGTTCAGAATCAGGTTGCTATGGTCAAGGGGGCAAGCTATGTGAGATAGAGGCCTGGTTGGTGCATTCTCTTGAAGACCCTGACACACCACACATGACAGAACTCCCTCTAGCACTGTGTCCCAGTTGAAATCTTTGTATTTCACGAAGCAAATACCAAACTCCCAGTGCAGCAGCAAGAAACACCACGAAAATTGGAGGATGACCAAATGGTTTCAGAGTCCTCACAGGGAGACACATAGCCCCCAGTGGCCACAGTTTACCTACAAAGAGAGAATTCAGCACTGCTGTCTCATGTTCATTGGAAAATAAGAAACAAGATCCTTCAGGTCACATAGATGCAGATCCAGCTTTAATTGTCTCACCACAAATGAAGATTAAGTTCCTGACAACAACATATATTTCAAGTTCCCAACCTCAGAGGCAGTTTCTCAAGAAGTCTTTAGGCCAGCAAAGGTCCATTTTTGTGGAGGGTTTACCCTGTTCGTTACTTTTGTAAACTCATCTACCACCTCCAAGTTTGTGAACAACTGAGCATATTGCATTCCATATATATATATTTATATACACAGATTTTCGAACTCTTCTCCTGTAATTGTGTCTTACTTGGGGCAAAGGTAATGTCAAGGCATTGTTCTGGATAAGAGTGGGAAGATTTTTCATAGCACATAATTACATACACATAGGATACCTTTTCCAATTTTCCATTCGAAATACTGAATCCCTGACACTAACCCATAGCCTACTAGACTCTGACTACTTATCCTAATATGATGGAGAATAATAATCCAAACAGAATAGAAATACAAGCAGTTCAGTGGAGGCATGGTGTATAGTTGAATTTGCCTTTTTCATTATGTAGTGTAGGAGTTATAAATCTAGTCAACTTTTGTTGAAATTGTTCTCCATGTGTTTTTAAAGTTAACAAATATGTGAATTCCTGTCTCCCTTTCTCTGTAGCCTATTTGCACATGTATTTTTATATGCACATATAGAATCCTACAAGGTACAACACATACATTCTTGTGAAGTGGTTGACTTGGCAGATACACATTGTGAGAAGAGATCACTTCTCCTAAATGCTGTTGGAAGTTAAAATTCGAACTCTCTGTGAGCTTCCTAGTTTAACAACATTATACATAAATCCATGTTCAGTAAAATGAATATTTTTGAAACTGTGGATGATATATATTTCATGGTGAATTTCAATTGGCATATATATTGCTACTTTTTAATGTCCGTGTGCATGTGTGTGTGTGTGTGTATATATATATATATATATATATATATATATATATATATATATACACAAACTTTCCAGATTTTTCAAAATATGAAATACATGTGTCTTATTATACATTTCCTGAATTCATTCATATTCATATATGTGAATTTATAATCAACTTTTCACAAGATTATCGTCAGAAATATTCATCCACCTGAAATACGTATTTGTTTCCTAGTACTGAAAACTATCTTCAGTGAATGGTGCCTACAAATCCTAAAATTAATACAGTAACTGACCCAGGTTAACATCAATGCAAATTGATTTCTATGGGACATGATGTGTATTTTGACGTTCATTTTTATTCAAAACTGGTACATTACTATTTCTTCAGTTTATGCACATAATAGGATATATATTTCATCCACAAGTTCGCGAATTTAGAGGCATTTGTTTCACTTTCAATCACTTCCTGCTTCAGAACACATGTATTTTTTCATGGTTCTTGACTGGTCTTTTCATGAGACTTCTTTCCAAACACATTATTTTTGATTTCCATAATCACTTTTGAAGCAAAACTCACACACTTTTCATGATAAACCATAACCTTAATTTTACCATTAGATGTATTACTAGTTGGAATGAATGTATGTATATCAATATAAGAATTCTTATATATTTTAAGATACGAATCCAATGCATTATATAAAGTGGAACCAGTTATATTATTTATTAACAGTATGGTCTATTCATGCATTAGCTCTATATTCATAGACACAAGGTACACGTCTTTGTACCTCAATACTAACTTATTAATCTTCAAAATATTGCTCCCAGAAATGATGGAAAAATTACTCATGTCACCTGATCTACATATACATTTTATCACAGTAATATTCTGGACACAAAATGCAAGGTTCACACTTATTATTGTACCAAAGCCTAAATTGAAAATGAACATGGATTACTAAACACAGCCATGTCCAGGTTGCCTAATGCTTTCAAATATCAATCCAATTAGTGACTACATATTGGTTTCTCCTAAGATCATATATTCAAATTCAACCCTATTGAAAATGTCTAATCCTATCACCCACTTTATACTTTGCCTTATTTCGTAATATCTCTATTGATATCTGTTTTCCTACATATTTTCTCCGGTTCACTATTTTGACTGACTCTTCACATGGGCTAATATTTACATTCACACTCTAAACAAAACCCTATTGATAAAGAATATTTTTTTTCCAAAACCTATACTCACTCTTCTTCCTAGACCTAACAACTATCTTCCTAATCCTACCGACTATCCCTTTTTGACTGAATGTTCTTTTCTACACCCAATCATCAAAGTAAACATTCGGCGAGCTTCGGAGGAAGAGACCACCAAAAGACTATCTCATGCAACAGCAAAAGGTTTATAGGGGGTCAGCATGCAGAGGGTCCTAGCTCACTTGAATAGAGCAGAGAGCCCTGAGAAGAGCTTAAGCAGAGCTTATATACTTTCTTTGGGGAGGGCAGGGAGCGAAGTTTATTGATGGGTGAGGGAGAGTGGGCGGTTTGCATTCAACCGGGTGAGGGAGTACATTCTGCAGTTTGGCATTTGGGGACAGGACATTCTGGGAACAAGATTAGCAAACAGTTCTCAAGATTTCAACAGTGTTTTTTTAAGCATACAGAAAAAAAAGTGACAAGTACATATTTTATTAATCTTTCATTCCCCACTTCTTCTTCTAGCTACTTTTAATCATAAAAGTGATCATTGGGGGGTGTCACATTCTATGTCTGCTAGTGGGGTATTACCATAAGTTTAACTTGTCCAATTTGAGCTTAGAGAAAAGAAATTACACGGTTGAGCAAACAGGGTTTTATAGTTAGCAATAATATGGAGATTATTATCGGACAGGCCAGGGTTGATAAAAAAGTAGTCAAACAGGGGGACTAGGTGAACCAAGACTCAAACCACTTTTTTTGGTGCTCTCACTCTCTCATTGACGCTCTTCAAGGTGTCTTTTTAATTTAATCATTTTTTTTTTACAACTACATTATGCTCGGAATAAACACAAAATTCTTCCCAGGAAGTGACAAATACCTATTTTATTAACCTTTCACTTCCGACTATCCCTTTTTGACTGGATGTTCTCTTCGACATTCAATCATCGAAGGTACAAGGTCCTATGCCATTGTATATTGATTAATCTGACACATCTGTGCACAACCTAATTCAAAGCTAAGTATTCCAATCAAGGGCCCAATGCTCTTTTGGGCTTCAAATCTTACCTAGATTTCTGTTTTCATACATATATTTCACCTATATATTCTCATACATATCGCAGGTTCCCAATACCATTATTCATCCAGCAGAATGATTCCTAACCCAAATCACACATGTTATTAACCCTAACCATACACTGTTCCCTCAATCTAACATTACAGAACAGCAGGGACAGAGTTGGTCTTACAATACAGGAATGTAGTGGATCTTCCACCTGCTGAAAACCTCAAAGGTCCATGCAGAAATGATCCCTGGAGAACATGTAGGCAACTATGAAGGACGTGAGAGAGCAAAAGTCATATTCCATGGAAAACAACCTGGTAAGGATGAAGGGTTGTGTCTCATTCACCCTCTCTCCTTAATGTAGAAAAGATGGACCAACCAAGGCCTTTGTGGAGAGCTGTTCCTGGGTTCCTATGGTTGAGATACCTATCTAACTTGTGAAAGTGTCAGAGGAAGTATGGAAGCAACTGTTCGGAAAAAGTGGTTGCTAAGGCAGTCACCTCATTCAGTTCCTGAAGGAAGTGACCTCACCTCACTTCCTTGGTGATGGAACTCTGTGAACTTGGGATCCAGGAAGTCAGGCATCCAGAACCAGTCCAATTCCCATTACAGTGGGATCACTTGTTTAAATTTACCAAGGACAGAGTCAGTCTTTCTTGGTACCTACTGATGTGAGGATGGCCAAATGCCAGGAAAGTTTGAAGACTGGCCTTTCCAGAGAAAGCAAGAAGTGGCTCACCACGGGCTCCTGATATTTCACAGAGTTGGCCAAGGAGAAGAGATCTGAGAAAGGACAGGCCATTTCTGGGGAACATAGTATATCCCACCATTCAGAGGACACTCTGGATAGTCACAGACTTACTTTGGGGAAGCAGGTGCCTTTTTCAGTGTGGGTGTGAGTTTGTGGTTTTGTCTTATATTCTGAGAATAGGTAGGGAAGGCGGCTTGCTTGGTTTGAAGTGGAATGTTTCTAGAAAGTCTTTTGACAAGGCGAGTGTTTCTATGTCTGTGTATCCCACTGTGTCCGTGGTTGTAGACATTAGAAAAGAGAATGAATCAATGGATGTGTCCTGTCTAGTAGAAAGCTTCCCAGCATTCATCCTACACATTTTAGGAATGGATTGCAGGTTGCCTTATCGATGGACAACATGTACTGTCTTCCTAAGTTCCTGTTTTCTTCCTGAATTCTGGCCACTCTCCAGAATAGGCTCATGGTTTTGTGTCCAAAATATGTACCACCTCCAAACTCTGTGACATGGCCATGTAATCCATAGCTGAAGGGAATGGCAAGCATCTCAGAAAACTCAGATATCAGTGTGACCAGGAAAGTCTCAGTGGAGAAACCCTGCTTTGGCCCTTTTGCTTACCTATTGTTCTTTTGCCCTGAATGTCAGGAAGGTCTTTGCCTCAGGCCACCCTTTGTGAAGCCTGAAGAAAACAGTTTTAAAATGGAAATAAATGGGCATCACCTGTGGCTCTTTGCTTAATTACTTTGGAAAGGAATGTCTCTGAATCAGCCTCTTGGCCCTGTGTGAGGCTGTGGCTTAGATTATCAGCATCGGATGGATCTAAAGAAAGATCCAATGTGTGCATCCAAAACCAAAATGGCAAAAAATCAGTCATTGTGGATGAAGTCTCTTGCCTTCCTCTGTTTGGTTCTTGACCTCCATCAAGGGAGTATTGGGATTTTTTGGGTCAAATGAGTTCTTCCAATCCCTGCAAAGGTGCTTGGGTTTAATAATGACTCCAAATCACATAAGGAATCTATACCTGACAGTCAGTAGGCCTCAAATTGCAGAAACAGAGCAGTATTAATGGCAGAACTATGTGATCAATCCTGGTTCACAGGAAGGGTGTCCAGGCCAACCTGAATTTAGGCAAATGAGGGGAAGGGAGCTTATTATGGACACTCTATTGGGCTGTGCCATTTAAGGAAACCTCCAGCCAGAAGTTATGATGAGTGACTATATGGAAGTAGATGAGGGCCATGTGGGATTGTTTTGATTTTAATTGTGGTAACTTGTGTGGCTTTTGGATGAGATGACTGTGTTCACCTGGGCTTTAACACTGGCGTGATTCTCCTAAG
Source organism: Callospermophilus lateralis (assembly GCF_048772815.1). NCBI lineage: Eukaryota > Metazoa > Chordata > Mammalia > Rodentia > Sciuridae > Callospermophilus > Callospermophilus lateralis. The sequence goes on from NW_027512449.1 coordinate 238,275, forward strand.
AGACTGAGTTCTGTAACTGACTTCAGAGTAGTAATTGCTTTGGAAATGGATATGTTTTAATCAGCCTCTTGGCCCTGTTTGAGGCTATGGCTTAGATTATCAGCACCAGATGGATCTAAAGAAAGATCCCATGTGTGCATCCAAAACCAATATAGCCAAAATAGCAGTAATTGTCGATGAACTCTCTCGCCTTCCTCTGTAAGGTTCTGAAAGAATAAAAGAAATTGAAATTGAAATGTAAAGAACCAGGTTTTGTAAAGTTTCCAAGCTGCACTCAGCACCTGAAATTCCTGTGGCAGTTAAGACAATTCCCGGATTTGCACATTAGATGTGTGTTGAAATCTTCCCTGAGGACCTAGTTACTTAACAGCCCCTCCCCAGAAACCATGCAGCTCACCACGTATACATCACAGTGCATCCACCAATCAATTTAAATGTATACCCCTTCTTAGGGCTGACCAATCACCCCCTGCCCAACCTGTTCCCGCCAATGAATGTGCTAATCATGTTTTAGAGTTGTTATTTGATTTTCCCGTGGAATATGATGATTTGCTAAAGGAGGCTATGATGTGTGTAAAGTCCCTACCCTCTCTAAAGAATGTATATAAACTCCGCTCGAGTGGTTCTTAGGGCTCTTTGTTCTTTGCTCCTCTGAAGTGAGCCCTGAGCTCCAGCACGCTATACCCCCAATAAACCCTTTGGTGTTGCATGAGAAAGCCTGTTGGTGGTCTTTTCCTCCGATGTTCGCCCCACCTTTTCATCTGGAGGCCCCAGGTGAGATATCCGGCGCAGCGGACGAAAGACCCCAAGGGACTCCTCTCAGGGTAAGAAAGGCGCCTCTTTCTGGTTTCGGGTTTCAGGTGAGGGCTTGGCAAAGTGGCTGTCGGTGAAGAGCATTAGCTCTCTCTGACGGTGGCTGGCAGACGTGTCACAGAGCTACTGGCCACGTCCCTGGGGGACACTCCAGAGGATGAGGGAAATCAAGGAATATTAGTTTCCTCAACTCGGTTATATTTTGCTTCAGGATTCGGTTTGCCAGCCCATCAGGTTTTGCTGTCTACACAGTTTTGTTCATTGTCCCGAACTCATGTTGAGTTTACTGTCTGTCTTTATTGTCTAACCCATCAGGTTTTGCCAGTTACTGAGTTCAAATATTTGTCTTGGACCCATGTTAAACGTTTACTGTTTGTCTTTGTCTGTGTTGTGTTTGTGTCTTCACTGTCTCTTTTTGAGTAACTCCCATTATGGGACAAAGCACTTTCTTGCTTCTGTCGCTGACCCTTGATCATTGGACTGATGTCCGCTCAAGGGCCCAGAATCATTATTTTTCAGTTAAATGTCAGACCTGGCAGACTCTCTGTGCTTCAGAATGGCCCATCCTCAAAGTCGGGTGGCCCGCAGAAGGATCCTTCTACTTCCCTCTAATCCGAAAAGTCAGAGATATTGTCTTTCAGCCGGGACCACGTGGCCACCCAGATCAACAGCCATATACCCCTTCCCCAGGATCCTATCATTCAAACCTTCCGTTCCCTCCCCATCTTCCGCCCATTCTTCCTGAGTCACAAGACTGGACAATCCTCCCCCTCCTTATCCTCTACCCTCGCTCCCCAACCACCAACACATTCCAGATGATTCTCCCACCACTGACTCAGCCTCTCCGCCACTAGAGGCAATTGGGCCAGACCCAAGCCCTCCAAGGGACTTCTCCGCAGCAGCAGCAGCCCCTCCTTTTCTGGTGGAAGCTGGGCCACCTGAAGAAACCCGCCAGCTACGGAAAATAGAAAACTCAGAAGCCACTGTGATGCTCCCTCTTCGTCCTTATGGGCCCATGAACCGACAAAACTGGGAGCCCAACACCTTTTAAAGTTGGTAGCATTTGTCCACTTATCACCGGGCTCTAATAGCGGGGCTCCGAGTGGCCGCCAGAGGGCCGACTAATTTGGCCATGGTAAGAGAGATAATCCAAGGTCCTAATGAGTCTCCCTCTATGATTCTGGAGAGAATTATGGAAGCAAATAGAAAATATACTCCTTTTGATCCTCAGGCAGAGGACAAAAAAACCTCTGTTGCAATGGCCTTTATCCAGCAGGCTGCCCTAGATATTAAGAGAAAGTTACAACGTCTAGATGGATTACAAGATATGACCTTAAGAGATTTAGTCAGAGAATCTGAGAAAGTATATTATAAGAGAGAAACTGAGGAGGAATGGGAACAGATGAGAGAGAAGGAAAGGGAACAAAAGGAGGATGAAAGGAGCAAAAGGCAGACTAAATCATTGGCTAAGGTTTTGGTCAGAGCAGCAAATAGACCAGAAGTTAAAAAGCACGGAGACATGAAGGGATACATGGGCCCATGCCAAAGGCTGCCCCTGGCCTCAGATCAATGTGCCTACTGTAAAGAAAAAGAAAACTTGGACAAAGAGTGCCCCAAAAAGAGGCAGAGAAACCAGTATAGGACGAGACTTGACGGATCCAGCCACTGCCTCACCCTGAAGTCGTATGGTTTACGAACGAGAGCAGCTTCCTCCAAGATGGTACGTGGTGGGCTGGAGCAGCAGTAGTTAGCAAAACTAATGTCATCTGTTTCTCTGGTCTCACAGAAGAGACATCAGTCCAAAAGGCAGAACTGATTGCCCTTACGAAAGCATTGGTACTAGCAACAGGCAAAAGGGCCACCATATACACTGATAGCCGCTATGCATTTGCCACTGCAAATGTGCACGGGGCTATTTACCAGCAAAGGCAGCTATTAACCTCCGCTGGGAAAGAAATAAAGAAATAAAGAACAAAGATATGATCCTCCACCTTCTCTCAGCAGTGCAGGGCCCTACGGACCTAGGCATAGTGCACTGTCCAGGGCACCAGAAGGGAAACGACCCCGTGGCGGTTGGAAACAGAAGGGCAGATGAGGAAGCTAATTGGCAGCCCTAAACGGAGTGCCTCTGTTCACTTTTTCCACACCGGGGGGAACAACAATCAGGAGACTTGGCCGCACCGGAACATTCAGGCAACTTATCATCTGAGGAGACAGATACAGAACTCTGGGAACCTACAGAGCCAAGTACACAATTTTCAAAAGCCCACCTTTATCTCAAAGACATACACCAGCTCACCCACTGAGACTCTAAGAAGTTATAGGCACTCTTAAAGGACCAAAGGAAGGAATTATTATTGACTGACTCACAGAGGAAAGAAATAACTGCGCAGGTGACTACAGCTTGTCAAGTTGGCCAATTAGTTAATACTTACCCATCGAAGCTTACTTCAGGGAAGCGCTTATGAGGAATCAGACCAGGACAATTCTGGGAAGTGAGCTTTACTGAAATAATGCCAGCAAAGATTGGACTTAAATGTCTCCTAGTCTTTGTAGATACTTTTTCAGGATGGGTCGAAGCCTTCCCCATGAAGAAAGAAACGGCTCAGCTGGTGGTCAAAAAGATCCTAGAAGACATTTTCCAAGGTTCAGCCTGCCTAAGGTAATAGGGTCGGATAAGTGACTGGTATTCATGGCCCAGGTAAGACAGGGATTTGCCAGGACCCTGGGGATTAATTGGAAGTTACATTGTGCTTATAGACCCCAGAGCTCAGGACAGGTAGAAAGGATGAATAGAACCATCATTGAGACCTTAACGAAATTAAGCTTGGAGACTGGCATGAAAAATTGGACTCTGTTCCTAAGTTATGCACTGTTTTGTGCAAGAAATACCAAGTCTTCCTCTTTGTGTAACCTCACCCCTTATGAAATTCTCTATGGTGCCCCTCCTTCAGTAAGGGACCTAACCCCAACTAGGAGACTTAATGATTCCTTTCACACCCCCTTGCTTGACAGACTTAAAGCCCTTGAACAAAACCAGCACCCAGCGATACCTGTGGAAACAGTTGGCCTCTGCTAATCAGCCTGGAGATGAGGGAACCCCACATCGTTATCCAGTGGGAGAGTTCATCTATGTGAGATGGCATCAGGTGTCATCCCTGGAACCCCGCTGGAAAGGACCATACTAGGTGCTGCTGATAACACCCACAGTGGTGAAAGTGGATGAGATCACTTCATAGATCCATACCACCCATCTCATGCCTGCACCCTGTACAGACTCCGGCTGGAAACTGAAACAGACTGGTAACCATCTCAAGTTGCGTGTCCGTCGTGTGGGTAGGGCTATGGATTCTTCCCCTGACCATCAGCAGTCCTAATCCCCATCAGCCTGATCAGCAACGATGGCAAGTTATAAATCCTACTGGGCAAGTAGGGTGGTGTATTTCACATACAGCCCCCTTATGGAATTGGTGGCCCTCTCTCCCCCCGGACATTTGTCAGCTTCCCATAGGCCTCTCTGACTGGGATCTCCCTGACATAGAGGACCCCACACAGATCCCACTCAAATGCAAACCAGGGCAACATAGACCACTTTACCCCATGAATTATGGATGTCATCTCCCCAAGCTCATGTGTAAACTAGCCAGTCAAGACTATTATGTGTGCCCAGCAGATTTCCAAATTGTGTTGGGATTTTAGGAGGCCTCGCATGAGAATTGCCCTTGGAAAATGCGATCAGGGTCGCTTTCCACAGAGACTGGAAATCTCAGCCAGGATATCACATGATTTTATTCTGAAAGACTTGGCAACCATAATTGAGAGTCAAAACACACATGGACCTCACATGTAGACCTCAATGGGCCTGACTTCATATGACCTTTTGGCCACTCTTTGGGAACCCTTGCCTGTGAGAATTCTCCAGATCTTTCATTGAAATGAGCTTTCTCACCATTTAAGGGTTCCTAAATGAATTGAAATCCACAGTGCCTCCAATTTCATCCTTGAAAAATGGCTATATAAATACCATTAAATTTTTGAAATTTCAAAGACCTGGTGGCACTGGAGAAACTTTGGGTGTCCTGTTGCTGATCATGAGTATACCAGAGAGTGCCTTGATTGACTGGGTTTCCTGAAAATGGTGTAGAACAGAGAAGCCTATAGGTTGGATCCTGCTGAGTAGTGGACCTAGAGAAGTGGTGGGCATATGTGTGATTAAACATCTGTGGTAAGGGAATGAGGATCTACCATTGGATTCCAAATTGCTTGGGACTGACATGGTGCAGCCAGCATAAATTTCTATTTAAAGGCATCTTGATATATGGAGAGGTTTCAAGGCAATATTCAGAATCAGCTTGCTATGTTCAAGGGGGTAAACTATGTGGGTTAGAAACCTGGTTGGTGCATTCTCCTGCAGAACCTGACCCACCACACGTGACATAACTCCCACCAGCACTGTGTCCCAGTTGAGCTCCATGTATTTGGTGAAGCAAATACCAAACTCCCAGTGCAGGAGCAAGAAACACAATGGAGAGTGGAAGAGCAATAAATGACTATACAGTCCACACAGGGAGACACTTAGGCACCAGTGGCCACAGTATACCCACAAAAAGAGAATCCAGCACTCTTCCCTCATGTTCATTGGAATATTACAATTTATGTCCTCCAGGTCACATAGATGCTGACCCAGCTTTGATCATCTCACTAGAAAAAAAGCAAAAGCTCCTGACAACAACATATATTTCAAGTGCCCAAACTCAGAGGCAGTTTCTCAAGAAGTCATTAGGCCAGCAGAGCTCCATTATTGTGGAGTATTTACCCTGTCCCTTACTTTTGGAAACTCCTCTACCACGTCCATGGTTGTGAACTCCTTATCATATTCCATTCCAGATAAGTATTCACAGATTTTCTAACACTTCTCCTCTAATTGTGTCTTACTTGGGGTGAAGGTAATGTCAAGGCATTGTTCTGGATGAAAGTGGGAAGATTTTTGTGTAGCACATATTTGCATACACATTGGATAAATTTTCCAATTTTCCATTCAAAATACTGAATCCCTGACATTAACACATACTCTACTAGATTCTGAATACTAATCCTAATATGTTGGAGAAAAATAACCCAAAAAGAATAGAACTACAAGCAGTTCAGAGGAGGCATGGTGTATAGTTGGACTTGCCTTTTGCATAATATAGGGTAGGAGTTATAAATCCAGTCAATTTTTTTTGGAAATAGTTCTCTATATGTTTTTAATGCCTATTCAGGACCTGTATTTTTATATGCACATATACAATCCTACCTGTTACCACACGTTCATTCTTGTGTGGTGGCTGAATTGGCAGATACAAATTCTGACAAGGGATCATTCCTCCTAAACGCTGTTGGAATTGAAAATTCAACCTATGTGTGAGCTTCCTAGTTGAACAACATTATACATAAATCCATGTTCAGTAAAATGAATTTATTTGAATCTGTGCATGATATATATTTCTTGGTGATTTTCAATTGACATATAGTGCTACTTTTTAATGTCTGTGTATATGTGTGTGTGTGTGTGTGTGTGCGTGTGTGCATGAGTGTGTGTATATATATATATACACACACACACACACGCACACACACACACACACACTCTCCAGATTATTCAAAATATGAAATATATGTGTCTTATTTTACACTTCCTAAATTTTTCATATTCATGAATGTGGATTTATAATAATCTTTTCACAAGATTATTCTGAGAAATATTCACATACCTTACTAGAGTCTGACAACTAATCCTAAGATGATGGAGAAAAATAATGCAAACAGAATAGAAATACAAGAAGTTCAGTGGAGGCATGGTGTATAGTTGGACTTGCCTTTTGCATGATAAACGCTAGGTGTTATAAATCTAGTAAATTTTCAATTGAAATAATTCTTCATGTGTTTTTAAAATTAACAAATATGTGAATTCCTGTATCCCTTTCTCTGTATCCTATTCATCACATGTATTTTTACATGCACTTATAGAATCCTACCTGGTATCACAGGTACATTTTTGTGAGGTGGCTGACTTGGCCGATACAAATTCTGAAAAAAGATCACTCCTCTTAAACGCTGTTGGAAACGAAAATTCAACCTATGGTTGAGTAACCTGGTAGAACAACAATATACATAAATCCATGTTCAGTAAAATATATGTTTTGTCATCTGTGGATAATATATATTTATTGATGAATTTTGATTGGCATATATATTACTACTTTTTAATGTCTCTGTGTGTGTTTTGTGTATATATCAATATGTGTATATATATACAAATACACACTCTCCAGATTTTTCAAACTATGAAATATATGTGTCTTATTTAAATTCCCTAAATTCATTCATGTTCATGGACTTGGATTTATAATCAACTTTTCACAAGATTATTCTCAGAAATATCCATCCACCTGAAAAACATATTTGTATCCTAGTACTGAACACTAAGTTGAATGAATGGTGCATACAAAAACTAATATTTCTACTGTAACTGACCCAGTTTAACATCAATGCAAGTAGATTCCGATGGGACAAGGTGTGTATTTTGACGTTCAATTTTATTCAACACTGGTACTTAATATTTCTTCATATAATGGACATCATAGGATATATATTTCATCCACAAATTCACAAATTTATGGGCATTTGTTTCACTTACAATCAATTCCTGCTTTTGAACACATGTATTTCTCCAGGTGTCTTGATTGGTCTTTTCATTAGACTTCTTTCCAAACACATTTTTTTCGATTTCCATAATCAATTTTGAAGCAAAACTCACACACACTTCATGATAAACTATAACCCTAATATTACCAATAGATATATAACTGGTTTGAATGAATGTATGTACATAAATATAAAATGTCCTGTATATTTTCAGATACCAATTCAATCCATTATTTAAAGTTGAAAACAGTGATACTATTTATTCACAGTATGGTTTAGTCATGCATTATCTCTATATTCATAGAAAAAGGGTGCACGTATTTGTACCCCCAATACTAATTTATATGTCTTCAATATATTGCTCCTAGAAATGGTGGAAGAAATACTCATGTCATCTGATCTACATATATATTTTATCAGTGTAATATTCTGGACACAAAAAAAGCAAATGTCACACTTATGTTTGTACCAAATCCTAAAGAGAAAGTGTGAAAGGATTACTAAAAACACCCATGTCCAGGTTGCCTAATGCTCTCAAATGTCTATCCTATTGGTGACTACATATTTGTTTCTTCCTAAGATTATATATTCAATCTCAAGACTGTTGAATATGTCTAATCCTATCACTCACTATATACTTTGCCTGATTTCCTAATGTCTCTATTGATATCTGCTTTCCTACATATTTTTTCCAGTTCATCACTGTGACCGACTCTTCACATGTGCCGACATTTACATTCACTCTCTAACCAAAATTCTATTGCTAAAGAACTTTTGGTCCAAATCCTATACTCACTTTTCTATCTAAACCAACACTATCTTTCTAATCCTATCGACTATGCCTTTTTGACTGGATGTTCTCTTAGACATTCAATCAACCAAGGTACATGGTCCTTTGCCATTGTTAATCTATTTATTTGAGACATCTGTGCAGAACATAGTTCAAAGGTAAGTATCCCACTAAAGTGACCAATGCCCTTCTGGGCTTCAAATCTTACCTAGAATTCTGTTTTCATACTTATATTTCACCTCTATATTATTAAATATCACAGAATACCAATACCATTATTCATCCAGCAGAATGATTCCTAACCCTAATCAAACCTGTTATTAACCCTAATCATACACTGTTCCCTAATCTAACTTTACAAAAGAGCAGGCACAGAGTTGGTCTTACAATACAGGAATATAGGGAATCTTTCACCTGCTGAGAAGCTCAAAGGTCCATGTAGATATGATCCCTGGAGAAGATGTAGGGAACTATGAAGGACCTGAGAAAGCGAAAGTCCTATTACATGGCAAAAAAAACCTGGTCAGGACGAAGGGATGTGTCTGAATCAGCCTCTATCTTTTTAATGTAGAGAAAATAAACCAAACCAGGCCTGTGTGGAGAGCTGTTCCAAGTGCCTATGGTTAATATAACATTCTAACTTGTGAAATTGTCACAGGAAATAGGGGCAGCCTCCATCTCAAAGGACCGTTTGAAGAAACTGTTAGGACAAAGTGGTTGCCAAGGCAGTGACCTCATTCAGTTTCTGAAGGAAGTGACCTTACCTAATTTCCTTGGTGATGGAACTCTCTGAACTTGGAATCCAAGAAGCCAAGTACCGAGAGGCAGGCCCAGTCTCAGTCCCAGTGGTCTCACTTGTTTAGACTTACCAAGGACAGAGTCCGTCTTTCTTGGTAAATACTGATGTGAGTATGGCCAAATGCCAGGAGAGCTCTGAAGAGCGGCCTTTCCTAAGAACGCAGGTAGTGGCTCACTGCTGGGCCCTGACAACTTCACAGAGTTGGCCAAGTAGACCAGATCTTAGACAGGACAGGCCATTTCGGGGGAACAAAAAATGGCCCACCAGTCAGAGGACTCTCTGGATAGTCACATACCTACTTGGGGGAAAGAGGTATCTTTGTGGGTATGGGTGTGAGTTTGTGGTTTTATCTCATGTTCTAAGAATATGTAGGAAAGGCAGTTTGTTTGGTTTGGAATGGACTGTGTCTAGTAAGTCCTTTGACAAGGCGAGTGTTTCTATGTCTGTGTATCCCACTGTGTCTGTGGTTGTAGATATTAGAAAAGAGAATGCATCAATGGATGTGTTATGTCTAGTAGAAAGCTTCTCAGCATTCATCCTCCCTAATTTATGAATGGACTGTGGCTTGCCTTATAGATGTACAACACCTACAATCTTCCTAAGTTCCTGTATTCTTCCTGATTTTGGCCTCTCTCTAGAATAGGCTCATGATTTTGTTTCCAAGTTATGTACCACCTCCAAGCTCTGTGACATGGCTATGTACTGGATAGCTGAAGGGAATGGGAGCATATCAGAAAACTCAGATATCAGTGTGACTAGGAGAGTCTCAGTGGAGAAACCCTGCTTTGGGTCTTTTGCTTACCTATTTGTCCGTTGCCCTGAATGTCAGGAAGGTCTTTGCCTCAGGTCGCCCCTTTGTGAAGCCTGAAGAAAACAGTTTTAAGATGAAAATGAATGGGCATCACCTTGGGCTCTTTGCTTAATTGCTTTGGAATGGGATGAGTCTGAATCAGCCTCTTGGTTCTGTGTGAGGCTGTGGCTTAGATTCTCAGCACCTGTTGGGTCTAAAGAAAAATCCCATGTGTGCATCCAAAACGAAAATGGCCTAAAGAGCAGTCATTGTGCATGAAGTCTCTCACCTTCCTCTGTAATGTTCCTTCCTCCGTCAAGTGAGAATAGGGATTCCTTGGGTCTAATGAGTTCTTCAAAGCTCTGTAGACTCTAGCCCATTGTTGCTTGGGTTTTCTCATAACTCCAATTCACATAAAGAATCTAAACTCCACAGTCAGTAGGCCACAAATTGGAGAAGTGAAGCAGTATTAACAGCAGGCATATTTAATCACTCCTGGTTCACAGGAAGGGAGTCCGGGCCTTTAGGCAAATGAGGGGTAAGGGAGCTTCTTTTGGACACTGTCTTGGGCTGTGCCTCTCAAGTAAACCTCCAGCCAGAGGTTATTATGAGTGTCTTTATGGAAGAAGATGAGGGCTAAGTGGGAGTGTTTTGGTTTTAAATGTGATCACTTGTGTGGCGGTTGGAAGAGATGATTGGTTACACCTGGGCTTCAACTCTGGTGTGATTCCACTTAGAGACTGATTTCTGGAACTGACCTCAGAGAAGTATTGCAATGAATTGTGTTGGGATTTTAGGAGGCCTCGCATGAGAGTCGCCCTTGGAAAATGAGTCTTGGCCCAGGGTTGCTTTCCACAGAGCACTGGAAATCTCAGCCAGGATATCACATTATTTTATTCTGAAAGACTTGGCAACCATAGTTGAGAGTCAAAACAAACAAGGACCTCACATTGTAGACCTCAATGGGCCTGGCTTCATGTGAACTTTTGGCCACTCTTTGGGAAGCCTTGCCTGTGAGAGTTCTCCAGATCTTTCATTGAAATGAGCTTTCTCACCATTTAATGGTTCCTAAATGAATTGAAACCCACAGTGCCTCCAACTTCATCCTTGAAAAATGGTTAGATAAATACCATGAAATGCTTAAAATTCCCATGAGCAGGTGGCACTGGAGAACCTTTGGATGTCCTGTTTCTGATCATAAGTATACCTGAAGGTGCCTTGATTTACTGGGTTTCATGAAAATAATATAGAAAAGACATGCTAGTAAGTTGGAGGCTGCTGAGTAGTGGACCTAGAGAAATTGTGGGCAGGTGTGTGATAAAAAATCTGTGGTGTGGCCATGTGGATTTGCCATTGGCTTCCAAATGGATTAAGACTGATATGGTGCAGCCAGCAGACCCTTCTATGTAAAGGCATCTTGTGATATTGAGGAGTTTCAGGGCAATGTTCAGAATCAGGTTACTATGCTCAAAGAGGCAAGCTTGTGGGATTGAAGCCTGGTTGGTGCATTTTCCTGCAGACCCTGACCCACCAAATGTGACAGAAATCCCTCCAGCACTGTGTCCAGGTTGAACTCCTTGTTTCGTGAAGCAAATACCAAACTCCCAGTGCAGCAGCAAGAAACACCATGAAAGATGGAGTATGAACAAATGGGTTCACAGTGCACATGGGGAGACACTTAGCCCCCAGTGGCCACAGTTTACCTACAAAGAGAGGATTTAGCAATGCTTCCTCATGTTCATTTTAAAATAAGTAACCATGTCCTCCAGGTCCCATAGATGCAGACCCAGCTTTGATGGTCTCACTACAATGGAAGCTAAAGCTCCTGAGAACAACATATATAACATGTGCCCAACCTCAGAGGGAGTTTCTTAAGAAGACTTTAGGCCAGCAGAGTTCCATGTTTGTGTGTGGTGAGCCGCTTCTGCAGATTATGGTCGCCATTGCAGGATGGTGCTGGCTCCACTGTGGTCTGTAACAAACAACTCCTTGTTTGGGAGAGTTGGTGCATGGTTTTTCAGCACCCTGTGAGAAAGTTCCACGTGGAAGCTTTGCATTGGGGCTTGGGATGCTTCATTAAGGCTGGAAGGGGCATCCAACAAGGAAGAAGAAGAAATATCAAGGGCCTGAATAAACTGCTGAAAGAAGATTCCTGAGTTGTGTCTTCCTTGCGGGCAAGGGGTCGCGACAAGTGGTGCTGAAAACCCGGGAACCAGAACTTTCAGCAGTCAGGGGTGGTGCACCGGTTAGTCCCAGGTAAGTGGGACCCGCGGTCAAAGCGGGGATTAGTCCCAGGTAAGTGGGACCCGCTATCAAAGCGGCAGCTCCTCTGTAAAGCCAGAGAGAGCATTACATCTTATTGCAGCTGCACTGTGTACTTTCGCTCTTACTTTCACTTTTGTTTTTTGTGTGTCTTTTGTTGTGTCATGAGTGCCGTATCTTCAAGTCCGCTTCTCCTGGCCCTAGATAACCTGTTACGTTGCAAGGGCCTAGAAGTGAAACGTAGTACTTTACAGAGATTTTTACGGAAGACAGATATTGCTGCACCGTGGTTTGCGTTCTCGGGCAGCCTTACTATACCTAGCTGGGATAAGTTAGGCACAGATCTTGACTTTGCTTCTGAGCAGGGCATATTAGAGGGTGGGGTGATACCCCTTTGGAAGATGATCCGTAGTTGCCTCGCAGATGGCAGATGTCAGGAAGCACTTACTAAAGGACAAGAAGTTTTTGAGCAACTACATGAGGAAAAGTCTGAAGGATCACATAGTGAAGTGGCAGTGAACATTGGGAGTAAGAGTAGTGAGAAGGCAAAAGAGCCTGAAACTACAAATAGGAGAAGGCTCTACCCAGACTTGGCTGAATTAAAAACGCCTGAGAACACAAGAGGCTCAGAGAGTTCTGAGGACCTTGATATATTGTTACAACAACTACGAAAGATAAAAGTGAAGAAAAAGAAAAAAGGGATACAGGGCACGCAGGCCTACTGTAAAAAGGGGACGGGATCCAATATCGGTCAACAACACTCTGAGGAGGAGGAGGTAGAATATCTCAAAGAAGATATGGTGCTGGTTGCCCCACCCCCGTATGTGGGGGGGAGCCAAAATTCCGGGAGATATTTTCATGCGCAAGTTTGGAGGACAGTTAATACAGATATGGGACTTGCATACCCTGTATTTCAGGACAATAACAGGGGAAGATATCATTAGCCTTTAGACTTTAAGAAAATCAAAACCTTGGCGGAATCTTTCCGCACTTATGGCGTGGATGCCGCTTTCACCCTTACTCAGGTGGAGGGACTTGCTAGATTTTGTATGACTCCTTCAGATTGGGCTAGCCTTGTTCGGGCTTGTGTTTCTCCAGGTAAATATTTGGACTGGAGAGCCTTTCTGCTACAGGGCGCTGTTGAGCAGGCCGCCCAAAACTATGCGGCGGGACACCCCCATTGGGACAAGGATATGCTTTTAGGACAAGGCAGATTTGCTAATCAACAGACAGGATTCCCTCCTTAGGCATATGATCAAATTAACAACATTTGCATTCGGGCATGGAAGTCACTTCCAAATAGAGGAGAGGTGTCTGGTTACTTGACTAAGATTCTGAAGGGCTCTACAGAACCCTTTTCAGATTTTGTAGCAAGGATGGTGGAGGCCCCTGGAAAGATTTTTGGGGACCCTAATAGGCACCTACAGGGGCGTAAGCATCCTGTGCTAGCTCATCAAAAGCTTAACAGGTTTGGTCTGGGTTTTTCCTAGGGGCCACTGGGGCTCAAATACCCATAACATGGCTCACCGAGGAGCCTGTTTGGGTGCCTCATTGGCCTCTTCCCTCGGCTCAACTGGCAGCAGCCCATGATCTAGTCAAAGAACAACTTGATTTGGGTCACATCCAACCTTCTACTTCTCCATGGAATACTCCCATATTTGTCATTAAGAAAAAATCAGGGAAGTGGCGCCTACTGCATGATCTACAAGCAGTTAATGCTCAGATGCAACTTATGGGACCCATTCAAAGAGGGCTGCCTCTGCTCTCCTCTGTTCCTCAAGGCTGGGATATAATTGTTATTGACATTAAAGACTGTTTCTTTTCCATTCCTTTGCATCCTAAAGATTCACAACGTTTTGCTTCCACCCTTCCCTCGTGTAATCACGAGGAACCAGATCAAAGGTTTGAGTGGGTGGTGTTGGCACAGGTGATGGCTAACAGTCCCACGATGTGCCAAATGTATGTGGGGAAGGCACTCGCACCTCTCAGACATAAGTATTCCTCCACCAAGATCATTCATTATATGGATGATGTGTTATTGGCCGCAAAGTTAGAACAGACAGTTAATGAGGCTTATAAAGAACTCGTGATGCTGTTGGCTCAACATGGACTGCACATCGCACCTGAAAAGGTTCAAACAGGGGATTCTATCAGGTATTTGGGAGCGACAATTGGGTATGACAAATTAAAACCACAAAAAATTACCATCAGGACTCAAGATTTCCAAACTCTAAATGATTTTCAAAAATTGCTGGGAGACATTAATTGGATAAGAGGATATTTACATATTCCTAATATTGTGCTCCAGCCTTTGTATGCTACTCTTAACGGTGATCCAGATCTTGCTTCCCCTCGTAGCCTCACTACTGAGGCTAGAGCGGCCCTTATAAAAGTAGAACAAGCTATACAGCATGCCACTCTATGCAGGCTCCAGAGTGATAAACCTTTCCAGTTATGTGTGCTTGCCACTATGCGGCAGCCTACTGGAGTACTGTGGCAAGATGGGCCTTTACTATGGATCCACCCACATGTATCCCCAGGAAAATCCTTAGAATATTATCCTGATGCTGTTGCAGCGTTGGCACTTAAAGGGATTCAACAAAGCATTCAATTTTTCGGCCAATCACCTTCTTCTCTTATCATACCCTACACTAAAGCTCAACTTAATGTTTTATGTGCTACTCTAGACAACTGGGCTATTCTGTGTTCCTCGTTTCAAGGGGGTATTGATAATCACTACCCTTCTCATCCATTACTCCATTTTGTTAAAGAACATCCCATCATTTTCCCTAAGGTAACTTCATCCAGTCCAATTCCGGGGGCTGTTAACATTTTTACTGATGGTTCCAAGTCTGGAATGGGAGCTTATGTAATTAATGACTCTCCCCCTATCCAGCATCAATTTGCTCCTGGAAATCCACAATGGATAGAACTACAAATTGTTATTGAAGTTTTTAAACAGTGTTCTTTTCCTTTTAATCTTATTTCGGACTCCAGGTATGTGGTACAAGCACTAAAAGTCCTGGAGGCCGTGGGAGCTATTAGTGATGCCCACAATGTGTCTGCTTACTTTACTCAGCTTCAACAGCTTATCTCTAACCGCACTGCTTCTTTTTATCCAATGCACATCAGGGCTCACACCTCTCTTCCTGGTACGTTATCCCAGGGTAATGCCTGTGCGTGTGGACTTAGCCACTAGAGGTCAATTGATATGCTTGGCTTCCTCCTTAGAGGGGGCTAAGTTGTTTCACCAAATCTTCCATGTTAATGCATTAACGCTGCACAGGCATTTTTCCATTTCAAGAGCGGATGCTCGGCAGATAGTATTGCAATGTCCCCACTGTGTCACATTTCTTCATCCCCCTAATTATGGAGTAAACCCACGGGGATTAAAGCCATTGGTTGTTTGGCAAATGGATGTGACACATATACCTGACTTTGGTAACCTCAAGTATGTGCATGTTTCCGTTGATACGTGCTCTGGAATTATCCATGCTTCTGCTTTATCAGGAGAAAAGGCACGTAATGTCATTACTCACTGTTTAGAGGCATGGGCAGCATGGGGTGCACCTGCATCCCTTAAGACTGATAATGGACCTGCTTATACTGGCAGACAATTTACAGCTTTTTGTTCTACTATGGGAGTGCAACTTACTTATGGTTTGCCTTACAATCCTCAAGGACAAGGTATTGTTGAGTGTGCTCATCGCACCTTAAAGGAAACTTTACAAAAACAAAAAGGGGGAATAGGAGCTGAACACACTCCTAAAGAACGCCTGTCCTTAGCTCTCTTTACCATTAATTTTACGAATTTGGATATTCATGGTGGCTTTGCGGCCGATAGACATGTGTCCCCTCAGCCCTCTGTGATTGGCTATGTTAAGTGGAAGGATGTTCTTACGGGCCAATGGAACGGCCCTGACCCCATGCTGACATGGGCACGAGGATCTGTATGTGTTTTTCCCCAGGATCGTACGGAACCGTTGTGGGTCCCTGAACGCTTGACAAGAAGAGTCTCGACATCAACTGACCAGCAACAAGAGATACCACAACAATTCTGTGATGAGGATCTTCATTCTGCTAAGTGCTCTGGCTCTGGTGCTGGTGCCGATGGCACAGGCGACACCAATGCGGTGGTGGGCAGTGGCACGGGCATGGCCAATGCCGATGCCGGTTCATGGTAATTCTAGTGTCCTCCCCACTCTTTTTTCTACCTCATGTGAGATGTCTGCTCCCTGTGCCTCTCCTAGAGGGGACATGGAGAGAATTTTTAATCAATCTCAAGTTAATCTAACAGGAGTTTTTTGTTTCAGACTTAAAAACGCTAATTGCATTAGCCTTAAGACCAAAAATTTGACTAACTGGGAGGACCCATTGTGGTCCAATCAGGTCTCAGGGAGCATTATCAGTGCTGTATTGAGCAAGGTAGCTTCGGGGAAGCAATCAGGCTCAGGAACCCCCGCAAACAGTAGCTCTGCTCTTAACATAACTACCTTGGCTATTATCTCCGAGGTACTAATCCCAGTGCCTCCTTCTTCTAGTAGTATTCATGATGCCACTCATTTCAAGGCCTCTCCTTACTGTTCCCCTAATCTTGGTTTCCCCCCAACATTTACGCCTTGTCAGGATCATTCTTGGGAGAAACATCAAGTTGCTAAAGTTTTCTCCCTTTCCCCCTCTCTTAAGAGGTATGTTTATAACTTTAACAATAGTGCCAGCTCCTCTACAGGAGTAGGTTGGTCCTGGTTTCAATGGCTAATTTCCAATGAAAAGGGAGCTTCAGCCGATATTTCTGCATTGGCTCAGTTGGTAGGAGCCAAAAGTTGGCTGACTAATGTTTCTGGTACTGTTAGGGAAAGTGAACGAGGTAATAGACTTACATCTGTTTCATTCAACTCTCTGTTGTATAATGCCACAATGCCTCCTGCAATGGTCTGTGTCCAATCCCCCTTCTTATTCCTTTTGGCTAAGGCCACCTTGTCGGGGATGCTGGATTGTTCTCATACTACCAGTCTCTTATCTGAGTGTTGGAATGGTTCCTGGACTGTAGCAGTGGTTATGAAAATTCCAACATTTGTCCCAATCCCGGTCACTGGGGATCCTGATAAATTCCCTATTGTTGAGCTACTTAGAGTCCACAGAGATTTTGGAATCACAGCGGCTATAGTGACAGCCGTGGCGGTATCTGCTGCTGCAGCGGTTACGGCCGGAGTGGCTATGGTCAATCAAGTACAAACTGCTGCCACCATTAATCAAGTTGTCCAACAAACTTCCACCATACTTGAATCCCAAAATACAATTAATCAACATATTTTGTCAGGGATTTTAGCTGCCAACCAAAGAATAGATTTACTCCAAGCTCAGGTAGAAGAATTGGCTGACTTAGTGCTTTTGGGTTGTGTTGACCAACGTGCACATTTATGCATAACCTCTGTCAGATTTAATGATTCCAGGAATGTTTCCCGCATCATTTGCGAATATTTGGCTGGAAATTGGTCCATGGAAGCGGAAGACATGATCCAGTCTCAACTAACCCAGATAGGTGTCTTGAATAACACCCGTGTTGATCCCGTGACTTTGGGTCAATTCACTGATTGGATATCTTCTGCTTTTTCCTTTTTTAAACAGTGGGTGGGGGTAGGCATTTTTGGTGCAATGTGTTGCTTCGGTATGTTTCTCTGTTTGTGGTTTCTCTGTTGCCTCAAGGCCCGCAATGCTCACGATAAGGCTATGATCATCCAAGCTCTTGCAGCTTTAGAAAATGGCAATTCACCTCAAGTCTGGCTTGCGCATCATAAACAGTAAATCTTTGACATGGTCGTTGCACCCCAAGTTATTATAACATTGCACTGGGATCGGCATGTCTTTTCTCGTTATTCTCTTAGTGTTGGAAAGCCCTTGCACTCTGCCGGTCTTGCTGCCATTGCACGCAGGTGGGTTTCCACACTAATGCTTCTCTATCTCCTTAAAGTCCGTGCCTTTCTTTCAGGGTGCTGTCAACTCGTTTGTCGTTGTGTACAGCCACAGTTCAGCCTCAGCTGTCCCCCTTCGTCCACCTTCGTCATGATACAGGATGCGAGGCAAGGCACTGCACTTGAGTGATCCTTGAAGTGGACCTCAAGGAGAGCATGTCCTATTGCATGCGGGTTTGATGTCCACGCCCCGCCCCACGAAAAAGGCGTCGGCTGATATGGCTTCAGATCTGGGGAAGGGCCCTCCTTAGGACTGAGCCATACTATGCAGCCACTTCTGCACAGTGGGATAGGACCTCTACTCTCACCTGTATTGTTTTCAGAAAACAGAAAGGGGGAACTGTGGTGAGCCACTTCTGCAATTATGGTCGCCATTGCAGGATGGCGCTGGCTCCACTGTGGTCTGTAACAAACAACTCCTTGTTTGGGAGAGTTGGTGCATGGTTTTTCAGCACCCTGTGAGAAAGTTCCACGTGGCAGCTTTGCATTGGGGCTTGGGATGCTTTATTAAGGCTGGGAGGGGCATCCAACAAGGAAGAAGAAGAAATATCAAGGGCCTGAATAAACTGCTGAAAGAAGATTCCTGAGTTGCGTCTTCCTTGTGGGCAAGTGGTCTCGACATTTGTGGAGTGTTTACATTGTCCCTTACTTTTGGAAACTCCTCTACCACCCCCAAAGTTTTGAAAATTGAGCAGTTTTCATTGCAGATATATATTCACAGATTTTTCTAACTCTTCTCCTCTAACTGTGTCATACTTGGGGCGAAGGTAATGTCACAGCATTGTTCTGGATGAGATTGAAAAGACTTTTGTGTAGCAAATATTTGCATACACATTGGATCCATTTTTCAATTTTCCATTTGAAATACTGAATACATGACACTATCCCATACCCTACTAGCCTTTGACTATTCATCCTAATATGATGGAGAAAAATAACCTAAACAGAATACAAATACAAGCAGTTTAGAGGAGGCATGGTATATAGTTGAACTTTCCTTTTGCATGATAAACGGTAGGTGTTATAAATCTAGTCAATTTTTAATTAAAATAGTTCTCTATGTGTTTTTAAAATTAACTACTATGTGAATTCCTCTCTCCCTTTCTCTGTAGCCTATTCATCATCACATGTATTTTTATATGCACTTATAAAATCCTACCTGGTATTATAGGTACATTTTTGTGAGGTTGCTGACTTGGCAGGTACAAATTGTGAGAAGAGATCACTCCTCCTAAACGCTGTTGGAACTGAAAATTCCACCTATAGGGGAGCTTCCTAAAAGAACAACATTATACGTAAACTCATGTTCAGTAAAATAAATATTTTTACATATGTGGATGATATATATTTAAAGATGAATTTTGATTGGCATATATATTAGTACTTTTTAATGTCTGTGTGTGTGTTTTGTGTATATATGTATATGTGTGTATATATATATATATATATATATATATATATATATATATATACACACTCTCCAGATTTTTCAAACTATGAAATATATGTGTCTTATTTAAATTCCCTAAATTCATTCATGTTCATGGACTTAGATTTATAATCAACTTTTCACAATATTATTCTTAGAAATATTCATCCACCTTAAATACATATTTGTTTACTAGTAGTGAAAACTAACTTCAGTGAATGGTGTATACAAATCCTAATAATTCTACAGTAATTGACCCAGTCAAACATCAATGCAAGTATATTCCTATGGGACATGATATGTAATTTGATGTTTATTTTTATTCAACATTGGTACATTATTATTTCTTCAGTTTTTGCACATCATAGGATATATATTTCATCCACAAGTGAGCAAATTTATAGGCATTTGTTTCAACTTTAATCACTTCCTGCTTCAGAACACATGTATTGTCAGGGTTTCTTGACTGGATTTTTCATGAGACTTCTTTCCAAACACATTATTTTCGATTTCCATAATCACTTTAGATGCAAAACTCTTCACACTCTTCATGATAAACCAAAACACTAATATTACCATTAGATGAATAACTGGTTGGAATGAATGATTGTATATCCATATAAGATTTCCTGTAATTTTTCAGATATCAATTCAAACCATTATTTAAAGTTGGAACAAGTTATATTATTTATTCACAGTATGTTCTATTCATGCTTTATCTCTATATTCATAAACACAGGGTACACCTATTTTTACCCCCAATACTAATTTATACGTCTTCAATATATTGCTCCCAGAAATGGTGGAAGAAATACTTATGTCACCTGATTTATGTATACATTTTATCACAGTAATATTCTGGACAAAAATTGTAAAGGTCACACTTATGATTCTACCAAAGCCTAAATGGAAAGTGAACATAGATTACTAAAAACATCTATTTCAAGGTTGCCTAATGCTCTCAAATGTCAATCCTATTGGTAACTACGTATTTCTTTCTTTCTAAGATTATATATTCAAACCCAACCCTGTTGAAAATGTCTAATCTTCTCACTCACTTTATACATTGCCTGATTTAGTAATGTCTCTATTGATATCTGCTTTTCTACATATTTTCCCCAGTTCATGATAGTGACTGACTCTTCATATGTGCTGACATATACATTCGCTCTCTAACTGAATCCCTATTGCTAAAGAACTTTTGGTCCAAATCATATACTCACTCTTCTTCCTAAACCTACCGACTATCTTTCAAATCCTAATGACTATCCTTTTTTGAGTGGATGTTCTCTTCTACATTCAATCTTCCAAGGTACAAGGTCCTGTGCCATTGTATATCAAATTTTCTGAGACATCTGTGCAGAACATAATTCAAAGCTAAGTATCCCAATCAAGGGCCCAATGCCCTTGTGGGTTTTAAATCATACCTAGATTTCTGTTTTCATAATTATATTTCACCTCTACATTCTTGTAAATATCGCAGGTTCCCAATACAATTATTCATGGAGCAGAATGATTTCTAACCCAAATCAAACCTGTTATTAACCCTAAACATACACTGTTCCCTCAATCTCATTTTACAGAAGAGCAGGGACAGAGTTGTTCTTACAATACAGGAAAGTAGGGGACATTCAACCTGCTGAGAACCTCAAAGGTCCATGCAGAAATGATACCTGGAGAAGTTGTAGGCAGGTATGAAGGACCTAAGAGAGCAAAGGCCAATTTGCATGGCAAACAACCTGGTCAGGATGAAAGGATGTTTCTGAATCAGGCTCTCTCTTCTTATTGTGGAGAAGATGGACCAAACCAGGCCTGTGTGGAGAGCTGTTCCCGGGTGCCTATGATTGATATACCATTCTAACTTGTGAAAGTGTTAGAGAAAGTAGGGACAGCCACCATCTCACTGGACCTTTGGAAGCAATTGTTAGGACAAAGGGGTTGCCAAGGCAGTGACCTCATTCAGTTCCAAAGAAAGTGATGTACCTCATTTCCTTGGTGATGGAACTCTCTGAACTTGGTATCCAAGAAGCCAGGCACCCAGATGCATTCCCAGTCCCAGTCCCAGTGGGCTCACTTGTGTGGATTTACCAAGGACAGTTAGTCTTTCTTGGTACCTACTGATGTGAGGATGGCAAAATGCCAGGAGAGCTCTTAAGAGGGACCTTTCCTGATAAAGCAGGTAGTGGCTCACCACTTTTTCCTGACAACTTCACAGTGTTGGCCAAGGAAACAAGAGAGGGTACAGGCCATTTCGGGGGAACATAGTATGGCCCACCAGTCAGAGGACACACCGGATAGTCAAAGACTTACTTGGGGGAAGGAGGTGCCTTTGTGAGTGTGGGTTTGTTGTTTTCTCTCATGTTCTGAGAATAGGTAGGAAAGGCGTTTTTTTTTTTTTGTTTTTGTTTGTTTGTTTCTTTGGAGTGAACTGATTCTAGTAAGTCTTTTGACAAGGTGAGTGTTTCTATGTCTGTGTATCCCACTGTGTCCGTGGTTGTAGACACGAGAAAAGACAATGCAACAATGGATGTGTCCTGTCTACTAGAAAACTTCCCAGAATTCATCCTGTCTAACTTATGAATGGAGTGTGGCTTTTCTTATGGATGGGCAAAACCTACTACCTTCCTAAGTCCCATTTTTTCTTTCTGAATTCTGGCCACTCTCCAGAATAGGATCATGGATTTGTGTCCAAGATAGGTGCCAACTCCAACGTCTGTGACATGGCCTTGTACTGAATAGCTGAATGGAATGGCCAGTATCTCAGAAAACTCAGATATCAGTGTGACCAGGAAACTCTCAGTGGAGAAACCCTGCTTCTGTCATTTGCTAACCTATTGTTCTGTTGCCCCGAATTTCAGGAACGTCTTTGCCTCAGGCCACCCCTTTATGAACCCTGAAGAAAACAGTTTTCAAATGTAAATGAATGGGCATCACCTTGGATTCTTTGCTTAATTTCTTTGGAATAGGATGTGTCTGAATCAGCCTCTTGGCCCTGTGTGAGGCTGTGGCTTATATTCTCAGCACCTGATGGATCTAAAGAAAGATTCCATGTGTGCATCCAAAACCAAAATGGCAAAATGTTCAGTCATTGTGAATGAATTCTATTGCCTTCCTCTGTTAGGTTCCTGAAATCCATCAAGTGAGAAAGGGATCCTTTGGGTCAAATGAGTTCCTCAAATCTCTGCAGAAGGGCTTGTCTTTTCTCCTGATTCCAATTCACATAAAGAATCTAAACCCCACAGTCAGAAGGCCTCAAATTGGAGAAGCGGAGCAGTATTAAGGGCAGGAATATTTGATCACTCCGGTTTCACAGGAAGGGTTTCCAGCCCACCCTGACTTTAGCCAAATGAGGGACATGGAGCTTATTTTGGACACTCTTTGGAATGTGCCCCTCATGGAAAGCTCCAACCAGAGGTTATGATGAGTGTCTACATGGAAGAAGATGGAAGCCATGTGGGAGTGTTTTGGTTTTAATTGTGGTCATTTGTTTGGCGGTGTGGAGAGATGACTGGGTCAACCTGGGCTTGAACTCTGGTGTGATTCCCCTTAGAGACTGCGTTCTGGAACTGACTCAGAGAAGTATTGTCATAAATTGTGTTGGGATTTTATGAGGCCACGCATGAGATTCGCCCTTGGAAACAGAGAGCTTGGCCCAGGGTGGCTTTCCTCAGAGTACTGGGAATCTCAGCCAGGATATCACAGGATTTTATTCTTTAATACTTGGCAGCAATAGTTGAGAGTCAAAACACACATGGAACTCATATTGGAGAACTCAATGGGCCTGGCTTCATGTGACCTTTTGTCCACTCTTTTGGAAGCCTTGCCTGTGAGAGTTCTCCAGAGCTTCCTTTGAAATGAACTTCCTCAACTTTTAATGGTTCCTGAATGAATTGAAACCCACAGTGCCTCCAACTTCATCCTTGAAAAATGGCTACATAAATACCATGAAATTTTTGAAATTCCCATGACCTGGTTGCACTGGAGAACCTTTGGATGTTCTGTTGCTGATCATGAGTGTACCAGACCGTGCCTTGTTTGACTGGGTTTCATGAAAATGGTGTAGAACAGAGATGCCAGTATATTGAAGCCTGCAGAGTAGTGGGCCAAGAGCTGTGGTGTGCAGGTGTGTGAAAAAATATCTGTGGTTGAGACATGTGGAACTCCCATTGACTTCCAAATAGCTTGTGGCTGACATGGTGCAGCCAGCAGGCTCTTTCTTGTAAAGGCATCTTTTTATATGGAGAGGTTTCAGGGCAATCTTCAGAATAGGGTTGCTATGGTCAAGGAGAAAGCTATGTGGGATAGAAGCCTGTTTGGTGCATTCTCCTGCAGACCCTGACAAACCACATGTGACATAACTCCCTCCAACACTGTGTCCCAGATGAACTCCTTGTATTTCATGAAGCAAATACCAAACTCCCAGTGCAGGAGCAAGAAACACCATGGAAAGTGGAGGATGACCAAATGGCTTCACAGTCCACACGGGGAGACACTTACCCACAGTGGCCACAGTTTACATACAAATGGAGAATTCGGCACTGCTGTCTCATGTTCATTGGACATAGATGCAGGGTCAGCTTTGATGTTCTCCCTACAAAGGAACATAGTTTCTGACAAGCTCCTGAGAACAACAAATATTTCAAGTGTCCAACCACAGAGGCAGTTTCTCAAGAAGTATTATTCCGGCAGAGCTCCATGTACGTGGAGTGTTTACCCTGTCCCTTAGTTTTGGAAATTCCTCTACCACCTCCAAGGTTGTGAACTCCTGATTATTTTCCATTGCAGATATGTATTCACATATTTTCTAAGTATTTTCCTCTAATTGTGTCTTACTTGGGGTGAAGTTAATGTAAAGGCATTTTTCTGGATGAGAGTAGGAAGATTTTTGTGTAGCACATATTTGCATACACATTGGATACATTTTCCTATTTTTCATTCGACATACTGAATCCCTGACAATAACCCATACCCAACTAGACTCTTACTGATAATCCTAATACGATGGAGAAAAATAACCCAAACAGAATAGAAATACAAGCAGTTCAGTGGATGTATCACATATATTTGGACTTGCCTTTTGCATAACAAATTGTAGGTGTTACAAATCTTGTCAATTTTAATTGATATAGTTCTCCATGAGTTTTTAAAGTTAACAACTATGTGAATTTCTGTCTCCCTTTTTCTGTAGCCTATTCAGCACATGTATTTTTATATGCACATATAGAATCCTACCTGGTATCACAAGTACATTATTGTGAGTGCATGCATTGGCAGATACAAATTGTGAGAAGAGATCAGCCCTCCTAAACACTTTTGGAATTTAAAATTCAACCTATGGGTGACCTTCCTAGTGGAATATTATACATAAATCCATTTTCATTAAAATATAAATTTTTCCATCTCTGGAGGATATATATTTCATGATGAATTTCGATTGGCATATATATTGCTACATTTTAATGTCTCTGTGTGTGTTTTGTATATATATATATATATATATATATATATATATATATATATACATACTGTCCAGATTTTTCAAAATATGAAATATATGTGTCTTATATACACTCCCTGAATTCATTCATGTTCATGTATGTGGATTTATAATCAACTTTTCACAAGATTTTTCTCAGAAATATTCATCCACGTGAAATACATGTTTGTTTCCTAGTACAACAAACTCACTACAGTGAATGGTGGTTACAGATCCTAATATTGCTACACTAACTGACTCAGTTTAACATCAATGCAAGTAGATTCCTATGGGACATGGTGTGTATTTTGAGGTTCATTTTCATTCAACACTGGTATATTACTATTTCTTAAGTTTTTGAACATCATAATATATATATTTCATCCACAAGTTCACAAATTTATAGGCATTTGTTTCAGTTTCCATCATTTCCTGCTTCAGAACACATGATTTCCTCCAGGTTTCTTGACTGGCCTTTTCATGAAACTTCTTTCCAAACACATTATTTTCGATTTTCATAATCAATTTTAAAGCAAACCTCACACACTCTTCATGATAAAGCATAACCCTAAAATTACCATTAGATGTATAACTGGTTGTAATGAATGGATGTATGTCAATATAAAATTTCCTGTATATTTTCAGATATCAATTCAATCCATTATTTAAAGTTGGAGCCAGTTATATTATTTATTCACAGTATGGTCTATTCATGCATTTTCTCTATATTCAGAGACACAGGGCACACCTATTTTTACTCCCAAAATTAATTTATATGTCTTCAAAAACTTGTTTGCAGAAATGGTGGAAGAAATACTCATGTTCCCTGATGTACATATACATTTTATCACAGTAATATTCTGGACACAAAATGCAAAGTCACATTTATGATTGTACCAAATCCTAAATGGAAAGTGAGCATGGATTACAAAAATCATCCATCTCCAGGTTGCCTAATGCTCTCAATTGTAAATCCTATTTGTGACTATATATTTGTTTCCTCCTAAGATTATATACTCAACCTCAAGCCTGTTGAAAATGTCTAATCCAATCACTCACTTTATTCTTTTCCTGATTTCCTAATATCTCTATTGATATCTACTTTCCTACATATTTTCTCCAGTTCATCTTTGTGACTGACTCTTCACATGTTCTGACATTTACATTCACTCTCTACTCGAAACCCTCTTGCGAAAGAACTTATGGTCCAAATCATTTACTCACTCTTCTTCCTAAACCTACCGACGATCATCCTAATCCTACTGACTATCTTTTTTTGACTGGATGTTCTCTTCTACATTCAATTATCCAAGGTACAAGGTCCTATGCCATTGTATATGGATTTATCTGAGATAACTGTGCGGAACATAATTCAAAGATAAGTATCCAACTCAAGGGCCCAATTTGCCCTTCAGGGCTTCAAATCTTACTTAGATTTCTGTTTTCATAATTATATTTCCCCTTTCTTGTAAATATCACAGGTTTCAAGTACCATTATTCATCCCACAGAATGATTCCTAACTCAAATTGAACATGCTATTAACCCTAAACATACACTGTTCCCTCAATCTAACTTTACAGAAGAGCAGGATCAGAGTTGGTCTTACAAAAGAGGAATGTAGGGGATCTTCCACCTGCTGAGAACCTCAAAGGTCCATGCAGAAATAATCCCTGGAGAAGTTGTAGGCAGCCATGAAGAACCTGAGAGAGCACAAGTCATCTTCCATGGCAAACATCCTGGTCAGGATGAAGGTTTGTGTCTGAATCAGCCTTTCTCTTCTTAATGTAGAGAAGATGGACCAAACCAGCCCTGTGTGGAGAGATGTTCCTGGGTGCCTATGGTTGATATACCATCCTAACTTGTGAAAGTGTCACAGGAAGTAGGGGTAGCCTCCATCTATTGGGACCGTTGAATGGAACTGTTAGGACAAAGTGGTCGCCAAGGTAGTGACCTCAGTCTGTTCCTGAATGAAGTGACCTACCTCACTTTCTTGGTGATGAAACTATCTGAACTTGGGATCCAGGAATCCAGGCACCCAGAGCGAGTCCCAGTCCCAGTTCCAGTGGGCTCAGTTTTTTGAAATAACCAAGGACAGTGTCAGTCTTCCTTGGTACCTACTTATGTGAGGATTGCCAAATGCCAGCAGCTCTCTGAAGAGTGTACTTTTTCAGAAAGCATGTAGTTGTTCATCGCTTGCTCCTCACAACTCCTCAGAGTTGGCCAAGGAGACCAGATCTGAGACAGGACAAGCCATTTCGGGAAAACATAGTAGGGCCCACGAGTCATTGGACACTCCTGATGGTCACAGACCTATTTGTGAAAACGAGGTGCCTTTGTGGGTGTGGGTGTGAGTTTGTGATTTTGTCTCATGTTCTGAGAATAGGTAGGAAAGGTGGTTTGTTTGGTTTGGAGTTGACTGTGTCTGGTAAGTCCTTTGAGGAGCCGAGTGTTTCTATGTCTGTCCATCTCTCTGTGACCTTGGTTGTAGATATTAGAAAAGAGAATGCATCAATGAATGTGTCCTGTGTAGTAGAAATCTTCCCAGAATTCATCCTACCCAATTTATGAAAGGAATTCAGCTTGCCTTATGGATGGGCAATGCCTACTATCTTCCTAAGTTTCTCTTTTCTTCCTGAATTTTGCCACTCTCCAGAATAGGATCATGGTTTTGTGTCCAAATTATTTACCACCTCCAATCTCTGTGACATAGCCATGTCCTGGATAGCTGAAGGGAATTGGAGCATCTCAGAAAACCCAGATATCAATGTGACCAGGAAAGTCTCAGTGGGGAAACCCTGATTTGGGCCTACTGCTTACCTATTCTTCTGTTGCCCTTAATGTCAGGAAGGCCTTTGCCTCTGGCCACACCTTTGTGAAGCCTGAACAAAACAGTTTTCAAATGGAAATGAATGGACATCACCTGTGGCTCTTTGCTTAATTGCTTAGGAAAGGGATGTGTCTGAATCAGCCACTTGGCCCTGTGTGAGGCTTTGGCTTAGATTCTCAGCACCTGATGGATCTAAAGAAAGATCCCATGTTTGCATCCATAACCAAAATGGCAAAAAGTGCAGTAATTGTGGATGAAGTCTCTCGCCTTCCTCTGTAAGGTTCCTGACCTCCATCAAGTGAGAATAGGGATCCTTTGGGTCAAATGAGCTCTTCAAATCCCTGCAGAGTCTAGCCCATAGTTGCTTGTGTTGTCTCATGACTCCAAATCACATACATAATCAATACATGACAGTGAGTAGGCCTCAAATTGGAGAAGCACAGCAGTATTTAGGGCAGGCCAATTTGATCACTCCTGTTTCACAGGAAGTGTTTCCAGGCCACCCAGACTTTAGGCAAATGAGGGGCAAGGAAGTCTATTTTGGACACTGTCTTGTGCTGCACCCCTCATGGAAACATACAGCCAGAGGTTATGATGAATGTCTATATGGATAAAGATGAGGGTCATGTGGGAGTGTTTTGGTTTAAATTGTGGTC
The DNA here is from genome assembly GCF_048772815.1 of Callospermophilus lateralis. NCBI lineage: Eukaryota > Metazoa > Chordata > Mammalia > Rodentia > Sciuridae > Callospermophilus > Callospermophilus lateralis. The sequence continues at coordinate 266,777 of NW_027512449.1, forward strand.
ATTTGTGTCGCAGTTGGAAGAGATGACTGGGTCCACCTGCTCTTGAACTCTGGTGTGATTTAACTTAGAGACTGAGTTCTGGAACTAACCTCAGAGAAGTATTGCCATGAATTGTGTTGGCATTTAAGGAGGCCATGCATGAGAGTCACCCTTGGAACCTGAGATCTAGGCCCAGGTGGCTTTCCAGAGAGCACTGCAAATCTCAGCCGGAATATCACATGATTTTATTCTGAAAAACTTGGCAGCCATAGTTGAGAGTCAAAACACACATGGACCTCACATTGTAGACCTCAACAGTGCTGGCTTCATGTGACCTTTTGGACACTCTTTGGGAAACCTTGCCTGTTATCATTCTCCAGAGCTTTCATTGAAATGAGCTTCCTCACCATTTAATGGTTCCTGAATGAATTGAAACCCACAGTCCCTCCAACTTCATCCTTGAAAAATGGCTAGATGAATACCATCAAATTTTTGAAATTCCCATGACCAGGTGGCACTGGAGAACCTTTGGATGTCCTGTTGCTGATCAAGAGTGTACCAGACAATTCCTTGATTGACTGGGTTTCATGAAAATGGTGTAGAACAGAGATGCCATTAAGTTAGAGCCTGCAGAGTAGTGGGCCTAGAAAGTGGTGTGCAGTTGTGTGATAATACATTTGTGTTGTGGCCATGTCGATCTGCCATTGGCTTCCAAATTGCTTGTGACTGACATGGTGCAGGCAGGAGACCCGTATATGTAAAAGCATGTTTTTATATGGAGAGGTTTCAGGGCAATGTTAAGAATCAAGTTTCTATGCACAAGTTGGCAAGCTATGTGGGAAAGAAGCCTGGTTGGTGCATTCTCCTGCAGACCCTGACCCACCGCAAGTGACAGAACTCCGTCTAGCACTGTGCCCCTGTTGAACTTCTTGTATTTTGTGAAGGAAATACCAAACTCCCAGTGCAGCAGCAAAAATCACCACGAAAAGTGGAGGATGACCAAATGGTTCCACAGTCCCCACGGAGAGACACTTAGACCCATGTGGCCACTGTTTACCTACAAAGAGTGAATTCAGAACTGCTGCCTCAAGTTTACTGGAAAATAAGAAACCATATCCTTCAGGTCACATAGATGTAGACCCAGCTTTGATGGTCCCACTACAAAGAAAGCTAAAGCTCCTGAAAATAACATATATTTCAAGTGCCCAACCTCAGAGGAATTTTCTCAAGATGTCTTTAGGCTAGCAGACCTCCATGTTTGAGGAGTGTTTACCATGTCCCTTACTTTTGGAAACTCCTCTACCACCTCCAAGGTTGTGAACTCCCGAGAATTTTCCATTCCAGATATGTATTCACAGATTTTCTAACACCACTGTTCTAACTGTGACTTACTTCAGACGAAGGGAATGTCAAAGCTTTGTTCTGGATGAGAGTGGGATGATTTTTGTGTAGCACATATTTGCATACACATTGGATTCATTATTGTATTTTCCATTTGAAATATTGAATCCCAGACAGTAACCCATAACAAACTAGACTCTGACTACTAATCCTAATGTGATGCAGTAAAATAACCCAAACAGAATAGAAATGCAAGCAGTTCAGTGGAGGCATGGTGTAGAGTTGGACTTGCCTTTTGCATAAAAAAGGGTAGGTGTTATAAATATAGTCAATTTTCTGTTGAAATAGTTCTCCATGTGTTTTTAATGTTATCAAATATGTGAATTCCTGTCTCCCTCTCTCTGTAGCCTATTCAGCACATGCATTTTTATATACACATATAGAATACTACCTGGTATCACACGTACATTTTTGTGAGGTGGCTGACGTGGCAGATACAAATTGTGAGAAGAGATCACTCCTCCTAAATGCTGTTGGAACTGAAAATTCAATGTATGGGTAAACTTGCTAGTTCAACAACATTATGCATAAATCTATCTTCAATAAAATGAATATTTTTGGATCTGTGGATGATATATATTTCATGGTGAATTTCGATTGATATATATATATATATATATATTGCTATTTTTAATGTCTCAGTGTGTGTGTGTGTGTGTGTGTGTGTATACACACACACTCTCCAGATTTTTCAAAATATGAAATGTATGAGTCTTATTATACACTCCCTAAATTAATTAATATTCATATATGTGGATTTATAATCAACTTTTCACAAGATTATTCTCAGAGATATTCATCCACCTGAAATACATATTTCTTTCCTAGTACTGAAAACTAACTTGAGTGAATGGTGCATACAAATCCTAATATTTCTACAGTAACTGACCCAGTTTAACATCAATTCAAGTAGATTCCTATGGGACATGATGTGTATTTAACGTTAATTTTTGTCAACACGGGTACATTACTATTTCTTCAATTAATGCACATCATAGGATATATATTTTATCTACAAGTTAGCAAATATTTAGGCATTTGTTTCACTTTCAATCACTTCCTGCTTCAGAACACATGTACACTTCCGGGTTTCTTGACTGGTCTTTTCATGAGACTTCTTTCCAAACACATTATTTTCAATTTCCATAATCACTTTTGAAGCAATACTCACACACTCTTCATGAGAATCCATAACCCTAATATGACAATTAGATATATAACGCGTAGGATTAAATGTATTATATCAATATAAGATTTTCTGTATATTTTCAGATATCAATTCAATCCATTATTTAAAGTTGGAACCAGTTATATTATTTATTCACAGTATTGTCTATTCATGCATTATCTCTATATTCATAGACACATGGTTCACCTATTTCTATCCCCAATACTAATTCATACATCTTCATTATATTGCTCCCAGAAATGGTGGAAGAAATACTCCTGTCACCTGATCTACATATACATTTTATTACAGTAATATTCTGGACACACAAAGGAAAGTTCACACTTATGATTGTACCAATGTAAAGGTCGGCCGAGCATTGGAGGAAGAAACCAGGAAGAGACTGTCTCATGAAACAGCAAAGGGCTTTTTGGGGGTCCAGCATGCTGGGGCTCAGAGCTCACTTGAATAGAGAAGAGAGCCCTGAGAACATCTTAAGCAGAGCTTATGTACTTTATTGGTGAGGGCAGGGAGGGAAATTTATTGATTGGTCAGGTCGAGTGAGTGGTTTGCGTGCCAATGGGAGAGGGAGTACATTCTGCAGTTTGGCAGTTGGGGACAGCACATTCTGGGAACAAGATTAGCAAACAGTTCTCAAGATTTCAACAGTGTTTTGTTAAGCATACAGAAAAACAGGTATTACAAGTACCTATTTTATTAACCTTTCATTCCCCACTTCTCATTCTGGTTACTTTTAATCATAAAAGTGATCACTGGGGGGTCTCTGATTTTATGTCTCCTAGTGAGGTATATTGTTGTCTGATTACCATAAGTTTAACTTATCCAATTTGAGCTTGTAGAAAAGAAACTACACGGTTGAGCAAACAGGTTCCTACAATTAGCATTAATATGAGGATTGTTAATGGACTGGCCAGGGTTGATAAAAGCGTAGGTAACCAGGGGGACTATGTGAACAAAGACACAAACCAACCTTTATGTGCCCCTCTCCTTTGTTGATGCTCTTCAAGGCATCTTTTTAACTTACTCATAAATTTTTTTACAACTCCAGTATGGTCGGCATAAAAACAAAATTCTTCCCTCAATGCAGCACAAAGGCCCTCTTCTCTCATGAAGAGGAGGTCCAACCCTCGCCTGTTCTGTAAAACAAATTCAGAGAGAGAGGTTTAAGAGAATGGTCTGAGAATGAGAAAGGAGAGATGTAAAAGAATAATGGGAAAGGGGTTTGGGATTTTCCAGGCAACAAAATGTTGAGCAGTAGAACACGTAGAGCAGAGGAGAAGACAGGAGTGAGTATCCCAAAAAGCCTGTGAGCGATGTTAAATTTTTAGTAACCTGTTTTCCCTGATGACAAAAAAAACCTTTAAAGGCCATTTTCATTACATCTTGGATAGGGTGCTGAGGGCTCTCCTTAGCTTTTTGAGCTTTGGTTTAGTTGGTAAGAGGACTTGGTGGGACCTGGTGAGGGCACTGACAGGAGAAGAGAGGAGTGAGTGGGTGGATGGGTACCTTAGTACTTGTTACCTCAGCAAGGGGGCAATGGTCTAAGAGCCGGCAAAGGCTTCGGTTTTTGATCTAGTAATTGGAGGGGAGAAATCAGGTTGCTTATGTGGGAGTGACAGCAGAGAGTCTGGAGCAGAAAGCAGAGGGTGAGGATCTATTAGAGAAGCATAGTTCAGGATGTGAGTGAAGGAGGGAAAAGGCCTCCACATAGGGGAATTTCCTTCCACCATTTGAGCACTTGCCGAAGTCAAAAAGGTCATGCAGAATTTGAGCATCTATAGACCCCTCTGGGGGCCATCGGTTTTGGTTGTCTAATTGGTAATATGCCCAATGCTGAGTACTGAATTTGATGAGGAGTTTGGGTTCCACCAGGCAGCCCCTGTATGCTTACATCCCATGACTTACAGAAGAAGTCGGCTTTTCCCCCACACAGCCCTGGCTGTTTGTGGGTTTGATAGTCCGCTGAGCAAACATAGTAATCTGGGCTAGCCAACCTGTATCTGGCTCACGTGTCCCTACATCCATAATGTTTGTTTCCATTACGTATGGCACGGAAAAGATTTAATGGAATTTTAGTGGGATCCCCTTCATCAGGGATATCCCAATAGGAAAGACCTATAGCCAGCTGACAAATGTCTGGGTAGAGAGATGGCCACCAGGTCCCTAACGGGGCTGTATGCAAGATAGAGCATACTAGTACAGTATGATTTGTGATCAGCCATCGCTGCTGAACAGGCTGATGAGGTTTAGGACTACTATTGGCCAAGGGGAGAGTCTATAGCCTTATGCACATGGCGAATACACAATTTGAAAGGATTACCAGTCATTTCTATTTTCCAGCCAGAGTCTGGACAGGGCGCAGGCTTGAGATGAGAGGCATGGATCCCGGAAGTGATTCCCTCTACCTTTACCACTGTAGGTGTTATAAGTAGCACCTGGTATGGTCCTTTCCAGCGGGGTTCCAGGGATGACACCTGATGTCGTCTTATGTAGATGAAGTCTCTTACTTGATATTGATATGGAGTCCCCTCGTCCCCAGGTTGGTAGGTAGTGGCCAGCTGTTTCCACAGATATCACTGTCTTCTTTCAAGAACTTTAACTCTGTCAACTCAGGAGGTGCGGAAGGGATCATTAGGTCTTAGAGTTGGGGTTATGTCCCTTACTGGAGGAGGGACCATAGAGAATTTCATAGCGCGTGAGATTACACAAAGAAACAGAGGGAGTATGAGTATTTCTTGCATGAAACAGTGCATAAGGCAGGAGCATAGTCCAAGTTTTTATGCTGATATCTAAGCTTAATTTTGTTAAGGTCTCTTTAATGCTTCTATTTATTTATTTTACCTGTCCTGAGCTCTGGGGTCTATAAGCACATTGTAACTTCCAATTAATCCCCAGGGTCCTGGCTAACCCCTGACTTACAAGGCCATGAACGCCAATCCATTTTCAGACCCTATTACCTTAGGCAGTCCGTATCTTGGAAAATTATCTTTCAGGATCTTCTTGACACACAATTTGTGCCTTTTTTTTGTGGGAAGGCTTCAATCCATCCTGAAAAATGTACCTACAAAACTTGGAGATATTTAAGTCCATACCATGCTGGCTTAATTTCACTAAAGTCCACTTCCAAGAATTGTCCTGGTCTGGATCTTTGTAGGTGGTTAACTGCAAGAAACTTGGAAGGGTAAGCATTAACCAATTGACAGGCCTGACAGGCTTTCGTTACTTGTTCAGTTATTTCCTTTGGCTCTGAGTTGGTTAGTGGAAAACTCTGTTCTTTATTCTTCAGGAATGCCTGAAGTTTCTTTGAACCAATGTGTAGTGAGCTGATGTACATTTTTAACGTACCATAGGGCTTTCTGAAAATGCAGGCTGGGCTCAGTGAAGTTGAGGATTTCAGTTTCAGTGTCATTAGATGTTGTCAAAAGCTTGCTGGTGCTCAGGGGTCCATTAGAATTGGGCATCTCTTTTTAACAGCGGGTATAAAGGAGCAGCTAAGGACGCAAACCCGCGTATCCATAACCTGCAAAAGCCAGCAGTCCCAAGAAACTCTCTGAATTGTCTGCTATTAGATGGGGGTGGTATATGCTCAATGGTTTCTTTTCTGGGCTCAGTGAGCCATCGTTTACTGCCCCTAAGGGAATATCCCAGGAAGATTACTTCTTTCTGGCAAATTTGGGCCTATTTGGCAGAAGCACTATACCCGAGTTGAGCAAGCTCGGAAAATAGTGCTTGGGTCCCAGACTCACAGTTTTCCTTGGTGTTGGCTGCCAGTAGCAGGTCATCCACATATTGAAGCAGGGTGTCTTCAGGGTGCGTAGTTCTGAAGTTGTTGAGATCTCTGGGGAGGGCTTCATCAAAGAGAGTGGGGGAAATTTTGAACCCCTGTGGGAATCTAGTCCAAGTTAGTTGACCAGACGTTCTGGTTTCTGGGTCTACCCACTCGAAAGCAAATAGCAAATGACTATCTTTATGCAGACGCAAGCAAAAGAAAGCATTTTTTTAAAGTACAGAACAGTATAGCAATTCCGCTCAGGGTTCAGAGTGCTAGGCAGATTGTACAGATAAGGTACCGTGGGGTGAATGTTCTGCACTCTGTTGTTGATCTCTCTTAGGTCTTGAACGAAGCGATAGACCCCAGTTCCTGGATTTTTTTACTGGTACCAGGGGTGTGTTCCAGTTTGAATGACTGGGCCTTAGGACCCCTAAGGCCAGATATTTCTGAATACAGGGCCTTATCCCATCTTTAGCTTTCTTGCTCAGAGGATATTTTTTGACATTGATTGGGTGGGCTGTAGTTATTAACCCCACTGTTATTGGAGGTTGTTTCATGGCTAGGCCTAACTCAGCAGTTTTTTCCTAGGCATCTGCAAAATCTGTTATCCATTTCTGGGGTAGCTTGCCTGTTTGATCAGTCTTGGGGGGGGTGACGAGTTGATGTTCATCTTCTACTGACATAGTTAAAGCAGTGACTATAGGAGTTTCTACTGAAGGTTTTAGAAATTTCACATGGGGGCCTTCAGGGATAAAAGGTATTCTGGCCTGGAGCTTGTTGAGCAGATCTCTGCCCATCAATGGGGGGGGGGCATTCTGGGATTACTAGAAAGGAGTGATGGATTTTTCCTTTCCCCAGGACCATGGTCCTCTTAGTTGTCTAAGCCCCATATTTACTGCCATTAGGCCCTTGAACTAGAGTCATTTTATTTGATAGATGGCCCAATGGTGTCTTAAGGGCTGAGTATACTGCCCCTGTGTCCACTTCAAAATTTACTCACTGCCGGCAAGTTCTTTGAGTTCTATTGGCAGGGCCAGCTTTCTCCAGGGAAGGAGGGGCTGTGTGTGCCACGGGGTAGTCATCTGGAGAGAGCTGGGCTGGCCTAGATTCCTCCAATGGTGGAGAGTCTGAGTCACCAGCAGGGGAATCACTTAGAGGGAGTTGGGGGTTGGGGGATGAGGACAGGGCATAAGGAGGGGGAGGAGAGTCCAGTAGAGTCTTGAGACTCAGGGAGAACAGAGGGTGGAGGAGGAGGAGCAGAGGGTTTGAGAGATACAATCGTGGGGGAAGCAGTAGGAGCGGGGGCAGGTTCAAGGAAAGGTTTCACCCATGGAGAAGGAGATTTGCAGAGGTCCTGCTAAGTTAAGATAAATTGCTGTTGATCTGGATGGCTAAGTGGCCCTGGCTGAAAGACAATATCTCTGAGTTTTTAAATTAGTGAGAAGTAGAAACATCCTTCTGGGGGCCATCCGACTCCGAAGGTGGGTCATTCTGAGGCACAGAGTGTCTACCAGGTCTGGCGTTTTACTGAAAAGGAAAGATTCTGAGCCCTTAAGCAGACTTTGGTCCACTGATCAAGGGTCAGGGACAGAGGCGTTGAAGTGCTCTTTCCCATATGAAAGATACACAAACAGTGAAACCAATGACACACGACACAGACAAGACAATAAAGACAGGCAATGGACGTCCAGTACTGAGACCAGGACAGAGTAGCCGGCAAAACCTGATGGGCGGGCAATACCGAATCCAAAACAAAATATCACTGAGTCGAGGAGACTATTGTTACTCGATTTCCCGAGACCTCCAGGGCGTCCCCCAGAGACATGACCTGTGGCTCTGTGACACGTCTGTCAGCCACCCTCAGAGAGAGCTCATGCTCATCACCGATAGCCATTATGCCCATCCCTAACCTGAAACCTGAAACCAGAAAGAGGCACCTTACTCACCCTGAGAGGAGCCCATTGTCTGTCTTTCATCCACCACTGCTGGATCTCCCTGCGGCCCTCAGATGTAAAGTTCGGGCGAGCGTTGGAGGAAGAGACCACCAAGAGACTGTCTCATGCAACAGCCAAGGGTCCAGAATTCTGGGACTCAGAGCTCACTTGAATAGAGCAGAGAGCCCTGAGAACAGCTTAAGCAGAGCTTATATACTTTCCTTGGAGAGGGCAGGGAGGGAAGTTTATGGATGGGTCAGGGCGAGTGGGCGGTTTGCGTGTAAACGGGAGAGGGAATACATTCTACAGTTTGGCAGTTCGGGACAGGACATTCTGGAAACAAGATAAGCAAAAAGTTTTCAAGATTTCAACAGTGTTTTGTTAAGCATACAGAAAAACAGAAAGTGACAACTACCTATTTTATGTAATTTCACCAAAGCCTAAATGTAAAGTGAGCATGGATTACTAAAAACATTCTTGTCCAGGTTGCCTAATGCTCACAAATGTCAATTCTCTTCGTGACTACATATTTGTTTCTTCCTAAGATTATATATTCAACCTCAACCCTGTTGAAAATGCCTAATCCTATGACTCACTTAATACTTTGCCTGATTTCATAATGTCTCTATTGATATCTGCTTTCCTACATATTTTCCCCAGTTCATCATTGTGACTGACTCTTCACATGGGATGACATTAACATTCACTCTCTAACTGAAACTCTATTGATAAAGAACTTTGGTCCAAATCCTATACTCACTCTTCTTTCTAAACCTACCGACTATCTTCCTAATCCTAACAACTATCCCTTTTTGACTGGAGGTTCTCTTTGACATTCAATCATCCAAGGTACAACGTCCTATGCCATTGTATATCGATTTATCTGAGACATCTGTGCAGAAAGTATTTCAATGCTAAGTATCCCAATCAAGGGCCCAATTCTCTTCTGGGCTTCAAATCTTACCTAGAATTCTGTTTTTCATACTTGAATAATACGTCTATATTCTTATAAATATCACAGATTCCCAGTACCATTATTCATCCCACAGAATGATTCCTAACCCAAATCAAACCTGATATTAACCCTAACTACACAGTGTTCCCTCAATCTAACTTTAGAGAAGAGCAGGGACAGAGCTGATCTTAAAATACAGAAATGTAGGGGATCTTCCACCTGCTGAGAACCTCAGAGGTCCATGCAGAAAGGATCCCTGAAGAAGATGTAGGCAGCTATGATGGACGTGAGAGAGCAAAAGTCATCTTCCATGGCAAAAAACCTGGTCAGGATGAAGGGAAGTGTATGAATCAGCCTCTCTCTACTTAATGTAGAGAAGATGGACCAAACCAGGCCTTTGTGCAGAGCTGTTCTTTGGTGCCTATGAATGATATATCATTCTAACTTGTGAAAGTGTCACAGGAAGTAGGGGCAGCCTCCAGCTCATGGAACACTTGGAAGCAACTGTTAGAACAAAGTGTTTGGCAAGGCAGTGAACTCATTCAGTTCCTAAAGGAAGTGACCTACCTCACTTCCTTGGTAATGGAACTCTCTAAACTTGGGATCCAGGAAGCCAGGTACCCAGAGCCAATCCCAGTCCCAGTCCCAGTGGGCTCACTTGTTTTGTGTTACTAAGGACAGAGTCACTCTTCCTTGGTACCTACTGATGTGAGGATGGCCAAATGCCAGGGTCATTCTTGAGAAAGCAGGTAGTGTCTCACCACAGGCTCCTGACAACCTCACACAGTTGGCCAAGGAGACCAGATCTGAGAATGGATAGTCCATTTCAGGGGAACATAGTATGACCCACCAGTCAGAGGACACTCCGGATAGTCACAGACCTACTTGGGGGAAGGAGGTGCCTTTTTGCGTGTGGGTGTGAGTTTGTGGTTTTTTCTCATGTTCTGAGAATAGGTAGAAAAGGCGGTTTGTTTGGTTTGGAGTGGACTTTTTCTAGTAAGTTGTTTGATAAGGCGAGTGTTTCTATGTCTGTGTATCCCACTTTGTCCGTGGTTGTAGACATTAGAAAAGAGAATGCATCAATGGATGTGTCCTGTCTAGTAGAAAGCTTCCCAGCATTCATTCTGCCCAATTTGTGAATGGACTTTGACTCGCCTTATGGATGGGCAATGCCTACTATCTTACTACCTTGCTGTTTTCTTCCTGAATTCTGGCCACTCTCGAGACTAGGCTCATGGTTTTGTGTCCAAGATATGTATCACCTCCAAGCTCTGTGACATGGCCATGTACATGATAACTGAAGGGAATTGGAGGATCTCAGAAAACTCAGATATGAATGTGACCAGTAAAGTCTCAGTGGAGAATCCTTGCTTTGGGCTATTTGCTTACCTATTGTTCCATTGCCCTGAATGTCAGGAAGGTCTTTGCCTCAGGCCACCCCTTTGTGAAGCCTGAACAAAACAGTTTTCAAATGGAAATGAATTGGCATCACCTGTGGCTCTTTGATTAATTGCTTTGGAAAGGGATGTTTCTTAATCAGCCTCTTGGTCCTGTGTGAGGCTGTGGCTTAGATTCTCAGCACCTGATGGATCTAAAGAAAGATTCCCTGTGTGCTACAAAACCAAAATGGTCAAAATAGCAGTCATTGTGTATGAAGATTCTCGCCATCTTCTGTAATATTTCTGACATCCATCAAGTGAAAATAGGGATCCTTTGGGACAAATGAGTTCTTCAAATGCCTGCAGAGGCTAGACCATAGATGCTTGGGTTTTCTCATGACTCCAATTCACATAAAGAATCTATAACTGGCAGTCATTAGGCCTCAAATTGGAGAAGTGAAGCCGTAATAAGGGCAGGCATATTTGATCACTCGTGGTTCACAGGAAGGGTGTTCAGGCCACACTGAATTAGGGAAAATAGGGGCAAGGGAGCATATTTTGGACACTGTCTTGGACTGCGTCCCTTATGAAAACCTCCAGCCAGAGAATTTGATGAGTGTCTATATGGAAGAAGATGAGGGCCATGTGGGAGTTTTTTGGTTTTAATTGTGGTCATTTTTGTGGCGGTTGGAAGACATGACTGTGGCCACCATGACTGGAACTCTGGTGTGATTCCCCTTAGAAACTGAGTTCTGGAACTGACCTCAGAGAAAAATTGCCATGAATTGTGTTGGGATTTTAGGAGGCCACTCATGAGAGTCGCCCTTGGAAACTGAGATCTAGGCAATCTCAGATGGAGACTGCTGAATAGTGACACAGAGCTGTGGTGCACAGGTGTGTGATAAAACATCTCTGGTGGGGCCATGTGGATCTGCCAATGACTTCCAAATGGCTTGTGGCTAAAATGGTGCAGCGCGTAATCCCTTATACGTTTGACCTCTTCATATAAAGGCATCTTGTTATATGGAGAGGTTTCAGGGCAATGTTCACAATCAGGTTGCAATGGTTAAGGGGGCAAGCTATGTGGGATAGAAGCCTGGTTGGTGTATTCTCCTGCAGACCCTGACCCACCACACGTATGAGAAATTCCTCCAGCACTGAGTCCCTGTTGATCTCCTTGTATTTTGTGAAGCAAATACCAAACTCCCAGTGCAACAGCAAGAAACACCATGAAAAGTGGAAGATGAGCAAATGCCTTCACAGTCCACACGGGGAGGCACTTAGCCTACAGTGGCCACAGTTTCCCAACAAAGAGAGAATTCAGCACTGCTGCCTCATGTTCATTTGAAAATAAGAAACTATATCTTCCAGGTCACATATATGCAGACCCAGCTTTGATGGTCTCACTACAAAGGAAGCTAAAGCTCCTGACAACAACATATATTTCAAGTGCCCAAGGTCAGGGGCAGTTTCTCAAGAAGTTTTAGGCCGGCAGAGCTCCATATTTGTGGAGTGTTTACCTGTTAGACCAGGACATGACAAAAGACCACTGACTCCAATTAAAATCAAATTAAACCAAGCTTATTATTTCCACTGGCTTCCTCTCCCTCTAAAAATGGTGGAAACTAGACAGCAACCCCACCTTTCCTACAGCCCACCTTTATAGCCCAGAAAGTTACACAAAGGCGGGTTACAGATAAGAGAACTCGGAGAAGCATCATATTAATGCTAGTTTACATTTTTTGTTTTTTGCTGGCCCCTCATCAGAATTTATCAGGACCATTAGAGCCTCAACAACTGTCGTTGTCTGGCCAGGGAAGGCCAATATTTATGAGGTGTCACTAAAGTTTCAGAGAGGGCTGCTATCTGGTCAGAGAGCCAGGCATGGGTGAGTTCAAGGCATGGGCAGGCATTCAAAGCAGATTCAGAATTTGCAGTAATGTATAGTAAAGCCAAAATTATCTTTTCATGGTTTTGTGGCAAGATGGCTCCCAATTTTAATAAATGATCATGTTGGGTCTATCATTCCCCCTTTCTAATGTGCCCCTTCCAAATCTTTGATAGGGTAGGAAAAGAGCAATGAGGGAATTTTAATTCCTCAGGTAACAGTCTCCAAATTTTTAGAACTCACCCAAAACTGGATTCCTGATTTTACCTGACATAATTAATTACTTATTTTGATAGTCTATTTATTTTTGGCTCCATAGTTGTTAGACGAGAGGCGTCACTCATTTTGGCGTCTTCCGAGCTGAGAGAGGGTGACGTGAGTGGGCACAGCATATGGGACATGTCTTGTCTTTTAGAAGTCAGTTGAGGGACATGGGTTGCCTTTTAGAAATCAGTTCGGTTTGAAGTCTGGTTGGGGAAGAACAGGTTGTAAAGTCATCTGGGGATGGGTTCTTCTATGTGAGAAACAAAAACCATGAGTACTGAAAAAATGTTGCAGCAGCTGGAACATGTCACTGTACAGAAGTTCCCTCAGCAGGCTTTAATATCCCCAGTTATCAGAATGTCAACTTAATATTTAACATTTAGTGTTACATTTGTCCCTCCCCATAAGATACAGTTTAATAATTTAATGTCATCTGATCTTGCAAAATTCTTTTACTAGTATGACCTCTGTGTGTAATAGAGAAACCTTTAATTCTGTTACTCAGGGCTGGATAATCATACTAGCAAACACCAAGCCTACCTGTGTAGGTTAGGAATATCTGTAGGCCTTAAACTTAAAATTTGTGCCTCTGGCAGCTCCTCTTGATAGTCACTTTTTATAGTTATCAGGCATTGCTGACTGAGAATCCTTCTTTGTGGCCTCCAGTCTTACTTATTTTGGGAGGATAACATAAAGTGAATACCTTAAAATATTATTATTATTATTATTATTATTATTATTATTATTATTATAATTATTATTATTTAAAATGTCAGGAATGGCTGTATTTTGGGTTTAACTCTCTTTGCTAAGTGTTTAAGATGAAGCTGTCAAACTGACTTTTGTTTCTATCTATTGTTAACATTAGCTGAGTTTTATGAAAGTCATTCCTGGGGAAACTTGAGAGCAGCTTCTCAGTTCTGCTGGTGCCATTTGCGCTAGGTGGGTCCAGGTCTTGCTTGACCATGGGGCTTCCCTCGGAAGCATCAAAGATGTCTCCCTTCTCTGATGACTCTCTTCTTCATAGAAAATGCACTGATTGCTTTCTGTTTTCCAGTGGTCTCATTAATCTCCCTCATTGGGAGGTTATGAGGCCCAGAGTTGCAAAGCTTTTAGAGAAGTCCCCTGTTCAATGGATTCAGACTGACTCAGAGGGCAAGAGCCAAATATTGGTTTTCTTGGCTCTTTTCATGTAAATTTAATTTTAAATCCTAATCTTAATTATCCAGCAAATAAATTTTAACAGCCTTATATTAAGAGTACTGGGGTTTATTGTCTATAAGTTTATAATTATTTATCTTTTTATTAATTGGGATCTGTATTGTAGGTGTCTTGTAGGTGATGACTTATTATCTTAAATTAACCCATGCTGTGTTCTTAAAGCAACACTTCTGTAAAACACTAACATGGAATCTTTAGATCACTTATAAGGAAATTACAAAATAAAATTTTTTAACAAGTGTAAAAATACTTAGTTCGTGTAACAGCTCCCCTGAATTTTTTAGCTGAGTTATACATTATATCCCCTGTTTGAGATCCTAGTAATCTTAACAGAAAACAAAACAACTTTTGAACATAACTTTAAATGAAACATAATCTTACCTACAGCTTTCGTAGTCATTCTCACATGTAGTAATATGGGACACAGAGCCTTATCTCAGGTAAGGCAGGGCTCTTTATAAATATTAAGTGTTTTAGTTCTAAAGATGAACTTTGTTTTTTTAAATATCATTTTACAAATTTTATATAAATTGTTTGAGGTCACATGAACATTAGCTAACACCATAGGATATCACATTTAAAACATGAATTTAACAAACACTGAAAGTTTTTAACCTTTGCATAGAAAGGCTCTCATTAACATAAAAATACATTTAAATTGTTCCCCAATGTAAATAGTAACATAAAACTTTACATATCTTATTGAAAACTGGTAAATGAATGCCCAATATATTTTTTTTACTATACAACTTCAGAACAACAGCTTGGTATAATGCTCTTTTAACGTTTCTACCTTATAGACTTGTATACCTGAAAGATAGGAGCACATTAATAGCATCACAATTACATTGATGTTTCTACATTAAGCAAGTTTAGCTTTTAAAGAAATGGCAGTACAGGGCTCTAAAATAACAGTTCTTATTTAATCAGTTGTTTAATTTTTATGGTTGCTTGCTCTAGAAAAAATAAAACTTAATAAAACACAATGTCATGGGTAAACTTATGTTTTCAGAAATTTTTGTCTCTTTAACACATTACTGATTTTTACAATCTTATACAGACTTTATTACACACTTCTACAGACCTTAGTAAATCAATCAGATATGTAACAAAAGTACTCATGAATGAGTAATCCCATATCAAATTTACTTTACTTATTTATCAAAATATTAGACAAATGTATTGAAGATTGTAAACCATTTTTTTTGTTCAAGGAAAAAAAGTCCTAGAACCAAGTCATATTAGAATTTTTGTAGACATTAATATTTTATTAGATTTTTGAACACCTAGAAAAACTTGTAAGCTGAGTTTTAAAGACATTTATTTTTATCTGTTTATCCAATTTAAATTCAACAATTTAAATCACGTGAATTAAAGATCTTTAGATGCACTTTGTAAAATTTGTTTTTATGAGCGTTGTTTTTATGAGTGCACTTTATATATGTTAATTTGTGTATCATATATATGATATACGGACATATGTATATATAGATATACAACACATAACAACAGTGTGTACACATAATAATAGTAAAGGTCTTGTAGCTTTTCACAGGTGAAATATCCATTGCAATGTTTCAAAAACTCCACAGTTGGTCAAAGATAGAACTGATCAGAAAAACATTAACCTAGGTCTGTAGGATCAAAATCATGAGCTCAAAAAAATAAAGAATCTAAGGAAAAAAATAAGAGTTCTAGAAAAAATGACTGGTAATTAATTAGTAAATACCATACAATTTAACTTTTTTTTTCTCTTAGGCCTCAGATCAGTCTCCTACTAAGTTAGCAGGCTTCTTTCATTTGCATTTCAACATAAGTCCTGGCTGAGGTCCAGAAGGAACAGGGAAAAGCTGCTATTCTGAGCAGACACCTCAGGCCTAAGGCATTTCAACCATAATATTCAGGTTTGGATGTTGAAAATTATCATACAAGTTTAAGATACAATTCACAAAATTTTATATCTTTACATCTTTTTTTTGTCAACAGATACCATACTATGATTTACTATCCTTGTCCAATTTAATGCACTGCTACACACAGTGACATTTTCCCAGGTACCCAGTTCAAAATTGGTGAAAAATAGCCTGAATGATTGGGAAGTTACTTGCCAACTTGGAAGTTGTGTTGTTTAGTTTTCCATTCTAAGTATTTAAGTTCTCTGACATGAATTATCTGAAATCATAAACTAAACAATTACCTAAACCCGACTTTTAACTGCAAGATTGTGCAATGCTTTAAAAACCCATTCAGATACCAGATTGTTACAATAAAACATCATCATTTAGACACACATTCAGCTAAGATCATTCCCAAGAAACAATTTATAATATCAACATATCATTGCACATGTCTTAAAGGGCCAGAAAAAAAAGACACAAGACAGACAGAAAGGAGCTCCAGAATATGGCTGACAGACAGAAGCCTTTAAAACAGAGCAGATAAGAGAAAAATCAACTACACCAGTGGAACCATAGATGTCCCCACAAGGGAACCAGATGTTTTCACAGAGGGACAACCTGAAATGTAATATCAAGGGTCTCCATGGTTACTTTACTGCATTTAGTGTCTCCTTTTTCTTTTTCTCTTTTTTAAAAAAACACAGGTGGCATAATCCTTACAGTGCAGGGAAGGAAGGAGGTAATTCTCTGAAAAAACAGGGCTTTGGCAGCTGCTGGGAGTCGCTCAGTCCCTCCTTATACTTACAGGATTAGCTCTTCTGGTTTCGTTCCACCCCAAGCACGCTCCATCTCCTAACATTTCAGTAGTCAGCTCTCAAAAATTTCCGGGGCGGTGGGGGTTACCAAAATTTGTAACTTAAAGTTCACTTCCTGAATTTGAAGTCAATTCATGCCAATTTAATAATGAGGACAGGGTTTGAGAAAAAGAAAAAGGGAGTTTTACTGCTTTGCTAACAAAGGAAAAACACAGGGGTCTCTGCCCAAAGGTTGTAACTCTCTTTGTCTGAAGGGACAAGGGGTTTTAAAGGAGTTTCAATTGTTAACCTGGGAGATACTCAGTTCTTACGTCCCCAGCAGGCATTGCCCTGTGCAGTGTGTGTGCTCCAGGCAGCCAGCTAGTGGCTTCTCTTATCCTGCTTAACAAAGGGGGGTAAAGTTCATCACAGTTCTTTAAAACACAGTTCAAAGGGATGTCAGCCTTACATGCTTTATTACCCATTTTCATGTCCAATATCCTTAAGTTTTTTCCACAGAAATCACACAACAAAACACACAAAAACAAACAAACAAAAAACATGTAGAACACAGAAAAAAAACACACACAAAAAAAACAGAAACTCGGCAAAGAAACAGAAAAATAGAGGAGCAATGGAACATCTTGCTAATGCTCCGGGATAGGAACTTCTGTGTGTCTCTAGGCACCTCTCTACCCTTTCAGAGGAATTCACTACAGAATAGAACAGAGGACAGAATGATTCTCGTTACTGTCCCAGACAGGAGTATATGTGTGCCTCCCCAGGCCACCTCTCTGTCATCAGAAGAGATCTCCCTTTACCCGATATCAAATGTTATATAGGTGCTACTTACCAATGGAGGCCTCCTCCACCATGAGCTTGCTAATTGTTTTAGTGCGGTGGTTCACTGCAGTTCTCCCCGGAACAAAAGCTCACTCCAAGGCCTTGGAACTTGCCTCTCCAGGACGGAGCCCTGGAGGGAAGGCCAGCTTCAGAATTTCCAGCAGTCTGGTCTTGTGATCTGTTGGGGCAGGTTCATCTCACTGCGGAACTACAAAATGTTAGACCACGATTCAAGAAAAGACCACTGACTCCAATTAAAGTCAAATTAAGACAAGCTTATTATTTTCAGTGGCCGGGCTGCATCTTCCTCTCAAAATAGTGGAAACAAGACAGCAAACCCACCTCTCCTACAGCCCAGCTTTATAGCCCAGAAAGTTACACAAAAGGGGCGTTACAGAAAACAGAATTTTGATAAGCATCACACTAATTTTTGTTTACATTTTTTTTTGCTGGCCCTAGAATCAGAAATTATGAGGACCATTAGAGCCTCAGAAAGGGTCGTTGTATGGTCAGGGAAGGCCATTATTTATGAGGTGTCACTGAAGTTTCAGAGAGGGCTGCGATCTGGTCAGAGAGCTAGGCATGGGGGAGTTCAAGGCACGGGCAGGCATTTCAAGCAGGTTCAGAATTTGCAGTAATTTATACTAAAGCCAAAATTATCTTTTCATGGTTTTGTGGAAAGATGGCTCCTAATTTTAATAAAAGCTTAGGTTGGGTGTATCAACCGTGTCCCTTACTTTTGGAAACTCCTCTACAACCTCCAAGGTGGTGAACTACTGAGCATTTTCCAATCCAGATATGTATTCACAGATTTTCTAACTCTTCTCCTCTAATTGTGTCTTACTTGAGGCCAAGGTAATGTCAAGACATTATTCTGGATGAGAGTGGGAAGATTATTGTGCAGCACATATTTGCATATACATTGGATTCATTTTCCAATTTTCCATTCGAAATACTGAATCCCAGACACTAACCCATAGCTTACTAGATTCTAACTACTAATACTAATATGATGGAGAAAAATAACCCAAATAGAATTGAAATACAAGCATTTCAGAGGAGGCATGGTGTATACTAGAATTGCCTTTTGCAAGATAAAGGGTAGGTGTTATAAATCTAGTGAATTTTTTATTAAAATATTTCTCCATGTGTTTTAAAAATGAACAAATATGTCAATTCCTGACTCCCTTTCTCTCTAGCCTATTCCGCACGTGTATTTTTATATGCACATATAGAATCCTACGTGGTATCACACGTACATTTGTGTGAGGTGCCTGACTTGGCAGATACAAATTGTGAGAAGAGATCACTTCTCGTAAACGCTGTTGGAACTAAAAATTCAACCTATGGGTGAGCTTCCTAGTAGAACATTATACATAAATCCATTTTCAGTAAAATAAATATTATTTTTCCATCTGTGGTTGGTATATATTTTATGATGAATTACGTTTTTCATATATATTGCTACTATTTAATGTCTGTGTGTATTTTGTGTGTATGTATGTATGTGATGTATGTGTGTGTGTGTGTGTGTGTGTTTATATATATATATATATATATATATATATATATATATATATATATATATACACTCTAAAAATATTTCAAAATATGAATTACATGTGTCTTATATACACTCTCAAAATTCATTCTTTTTCATGTATGTGGATTAATAATCAACTTCTCACAAGATTTATCTCAGAAATATTCATCCACTTGAAATACATATTTGTTTTCTATAACAGAAAACTCACTACAGCGAATGGTGGTTACAAATATCAATATTTCTACAGTAACTGACCCAGTTTAACATCAATGCAAGTGAATTCCTATGGGACATGATGAGTCTTTTGACGTTCAATTTCATTCAACACTGGTACATTAATATTTCTTCAGTTTTTGCACTTCATAATATATATATTTCATCCACAAGTTCACAAATTTATATGCATTTGTTTCACTTTCAATCACTTCCTGCTTCAGAACACATGCATTCCTCCAGGTTTCTTGACTGGTCTTTTCATGAGACTTCTTTCCAAACACATTTTTTTCAATTTCCATAATCACTTTTGAAGCAAAACTCACACACATCATGATAAACCATAACCCTAATATTACCATTAGATGTATTACTGGTTGGAATGAATGATTGTATATCAATATAGGATTCCCTGTATAATTTCAGATGTGAATTCAATCCATTATTTAAAGTTGGAACCAGTTACATTACTTATTCACAGTATGGTCTATTCATGCATTATCTCTATTTTCATAAAAACAGGGTACATCTATTTGCACCCCCAAAATAATTTATAGTCTTCAAATATTGCTCCCAGAAATGGTGGAAGAAATACTCATGCACCTGATCTACACATACATTTTGTCACAGTAATATTCTGGACACAAATGCAAAGTTCACACTTATGATTGTACCATATCCTAAGTGGAAAGTGAGCATGGATTCCTAAAACATCCATTTCACCTTTGTCTAATGCTCTCAAATATAAATCCTATTGGTGACTACATATTTGTTTCTTCCTAAGATTATGTATTCAACCTCAAGTCTGTTGAAAATGTCTAATCCTGTCACTCACTTTATACTCCTTCTGAATATACTCACATGAATAGAGCAGAGAGCCCTGAGAACAGCTTAAGCAGAGCTTATATACTTTCTTTGGAGAGGGCAGGGACAGAAATTTATTGATGGGTCAGAGCGAGTGGGCGGTTAGTGTGAATCTGGGTGAGGGAATACATTCTGCATTTTGGCAGTTGGGGACAGCACAATCTGGGAACAAGATTACAAACAGTTCTCAAGATTTCAACAGTGTTTTGTTAAGCATACAGAAAAACAGGAAGTTACAAGTACCTTTTTTATTAACCTTTCATTCCGCACTTCTTCTTCTTGCTACTTTTAATCATAAAAGTGATTATTGGGGCGTGTCACATTCTATGTCTGCTAGTGGGGTATTACCATAAGTTTAACTTGTCCAATTTGAGCTTGGAGAAAAGAACTTACATGGTTGAGCAAACAGGGTTTTATAGTTAGCAATAATATGAGGATTATTATTGGACAGGCCAGGGTTGATAAAAGCGTAGATAACCAGGGGGACTGTGTGAACCAAGACTCAAACCACCCTTTTTGGGCCTCTCTCTCTCGTTGACGCTTTTCAAGGCATCCTTTTATTTTACAACCTCAGTATGGTCGGCATCAAAACAACATTATTACATCAATGGAGCACAAAGGCCCCCTTCTCACATGGAGGGGAGGTCCAACCCTCAACTTGAGTGTAAAACAACTTCAGAGAGAGATGTTAAAGATTCCTGCAAAGCTGTGATGGAGGTTTCTATTATCTTTAAGTTTTGGCCTATTGCTGCTTCTATTTGGGTCATTTGTTGTGTTCCATGGAGCAGGGCAGTGGTTCCTGTGACTACCCCTGCCACAACTCCAATTCCTAATATGATGGCTAAAGTGAGGGATATATGTTCCCAGTGGAACCGGGTTGTATGCCCCCCTGTTTGAACTTCAAATGAACCTGGGTCATTATAGAGCAATCTGGGACACATCTTCACCATTACACAATTAATCACATCTGTTGACCATTTCATGAAAACATAAACAATGTTTAAGTATATAGAATTATACTGTTGTAGGGACGGACAAGGCACGGCACCTAAGATAGCACCAAAGACAGGGAAACAGTCCTATTTGGTTGCAACCGGATTCAGAGGGCATTGCTTCTGTTGTAATCAATTAACTCAATGAACCCCAATTTTAGGGAGTTTTAGAATTTTGTACCCAAAATGAAAGAGAAGGGACTCAGGAGTTCACAGTCTGCAGAAATTCACAAAACGAAGCTTTTTTTTTCTGTTTTTTCCTCTATTGTGGGCAAGTTAACTTTTCAAGGACACCTGGAAGGCAGAAAGCTTTTTTTTCCTTTTCTTTTATCCCCCTGCCAACTGTTACAATGGAGCCCAGTTTGTAACTTTTTATCTTAGAAATGTAGCCATCTCTGTGAAGCCCCAGCTCAAGTCCAGAGGCCTTGTTCACATATTCTGTGAAAAACTATTAAGGGGGTGTCTAGCTTAGGAGTGATGATTTTTCCAGCCAGTAGGCAAGTAGAACAGGGCAACAGAAAAAGAGGAAGTTAATCTACACTGAACTCATTTATAGAGACTCTTTTGCTGAAAGTCCTAAAGTCAGCCATGGTGAAGACTTCTGGAGAAGTTCAGTGAAGATTTTTCTGAGGGCCTGGTACAGAGGGGGAAGATGGGGAAGGCGGGAGGTGAGAGCAGCTCCGTGGATCTCAGAATAAGGAAGGAGAGATGTAAAAGAATAATGGGAAAGGATTTTGGGATTTTCCTAGCAACATAAATTGAGCAGTAGAAACGGTAGAGCAGAAAGGAAGACGGGAGTGAGTATCCCAAAAAGCCTGTGAGGGACTTTAAAATTTAGTAACCTGTTTTCAGTGATGACAAAGCAACTTTTAAGGCCATTTTCATTACATCTTCGATAGGGGTCTGAGGGCTCTCCTAAGCTGGTTTGAGCTTTGGGTTAGGTGGTAAGAGGACCTGGTGGGACCCGGTGTGGGCACTGACAGGAAAAGAGAGAAGTGAGTGGGTGGATGGGTACCTCAGTACCTGCTACCTCAGCAATTGGGCAATGCTCTGAGAACCGGCGGAGGTTTCGGTTTTTGATCTAGTAATTGGAGAAGAGAAATCAGGTTTGCTGAGGTGGGACTGACAGTAGAGAGTATGGAGCAGAAGGCTGAGTTTGAGGAACTATTGGAGAAGCATAGTTCAGGATGTGAGTGAAAGAGGAAAAAGGCCTTCACATAGGGGAATTTCCTTTCACCCTTTTGAGCACTTGCAGAAGTTAAAAAGGTCACACAGAATTTGAGGATCTAGAGACTCCTCTGGGGGCCATCAGTTTGGGTTGTCTAAGTGGTAATATGGCCAATGCTGTGTACTGAATTTGATGAGGATGTTGGGTTCCACCAGGCAGCCCCTGTATGCTCAAATCCCCATGACTTACAGAAGAAGTCGGCTTTTCCCCCACACAGCCGTGGCGGTTTGTGGCTTTGATAGTCTGCCGGGCAAACATACTAATATAGGCTAGCCAACCTGCATCTGGCTTGCCTGTCCCTACAACCATAATGTTTGTTTCCATTATCTATGGTACGGAAAGGATTTAATGGAATTTTAATGGGATCCTCTTCATCAGGGATATTCTAATAGGAAAGACCTATAGCCAGCTGGCAAATGTCTGGGTGGAGAGATGGCCTCCAGGTCCCTAAGTGGGCTGTATGCAAGAGAGACCATACTTCTTATCTAGTAGGATTTGTGATCAGCCATTGCTGCAGTAGGGGCTGATGAGCGTTAGGACTACGGGTGGCCAAGGAGAGAGTCTATAGCCTTACCCACGTGGCGAATATGCAATTTGAAAGGGTTTCCAGTCTTTTCCAGTTTCCAGCCAGAGTCTGGACATGGCACAGGCTTGAGATGAGACGCATGGATGGAGGAAGTGATTCCCTCTACTTTTACTGCTTTAGGTGCTATAAGTAGCACCTGGAATGGTCCTTTCCAGCGGGGTTCCAGGGATGACACCTGATGTCATCTAATGTAGAGGAAGTCTCTTTCTTGATATCAATGTGGATTCCCCTCGTCCCCAGGTTGGAAGGCAGTAGCCAGCTGTTTCCACAGGTATATCTGAGTTCTTACAAGAGATTTAAGTCTGTCAAGCAAGGGTGTGTGGAAGGGATCCTTAGGTCTTAGAGTCGGGGTTAGGTCTCTTAGTGGAGGAGGGGCCCCATAGAGAATTTCATAGGGGGTGAGGTTACAGAAAGAAACAAAGGGAGTATTTCTTGCATGAAACAGTGCATAAGGCAGGAGCATAGTCTAATCTTTTATGCCGGTCTCTAAGCTTAATTTCGTTAAGGTCTCTTTAATGGTTTTATTTATTTTTTTTACGTGTCCTGATCTCTGGGGTCTATAAACACAATGTAACTTCCAATTAATCCCCAGGGTCCGGGCTATCCCCTGATTTACCTGGCCCATGAAGGGTCTTCAATTATCAGACCATGTTACATTAGGCAGGCCGTGTCTTTGATAAATATCTTTCAGGATCTTCTTGACCACAATTTGTGCCGGTTTTCTTTTATTTTTTTTTGGTGGGAATGGCTTCAATCCATCCTGAAAATGTATCTACAAAGACTAGGAGATATTTAAGCCCATACCTTGCTGGCTTAATTTCAGTAACGTTCAATTCCCAGAATTGTCCTGGTCTAATTCCTCATAGGTGCTTTCCTGTAGGAAGCTTGGAAGTGTAAGCATTAACCAATTGACAGAACTGACAGGCTTTTGTTACCCATTCAATTATTTCCTTTCACTGTGAGTGAGTTAGTCTAAAACTCTGTTCTTGATCCTACAGTAATGCCTGCAGTTTTTTTGAACCAAGTTGATTGAGTTGATGTACATTTTTAACGTAGTGTAGGGCTTTCTGAAATTGCAGGCTGGGCTCACTGAAGTTGAGGAGTTCATTGTCAGTTTTCTTAGATGTTATCAAAAGCTTGCTGGTGCTCAAGGGTCCATTGGAATTGGGCATTCTCATTTAACAGCGGGTATAAAGGAGCAGCTAAGAACACAAACCCAGGTCCATAACCTGCTAAAGCCAGCAGTCCCAAGAAACTCTCTATGTTGTCTCCTGTTAAATGGGGGTGGTATCTGCACAACGGTTTGTTTCCTGGGTTCAGCGAGCCATCATTTACCGTGCCTAAGGGAATACCCCAGGAAGATTACTTCTTGCTGGCAAATTTGGGCCTTTTTGTCCGAAGCTCTCTACCCGAGTTGAGCAAGCTCAGATAATAGTGCTTGGGTCTCAGACTCACAGTTTTCTTTGGTGTTGGCTGCCAGTAGCTGGACATCCACATATTGAAGCAGAATGACTTCGGGGTGTGTAGTTCTGAAGTTGTTGAAATGTCTGTGAAGGGCTTCATCAAAGAGAGTGGGGGAGTTTTTGAACCCCTGTGGGAGTCTAGTCCAAGTTAGTTGAAAAGACGTTCCGGTTTCTGGGTCTACCTACTCGAAAGCAAACAGCAACTGACTATCTTTATGCAGAGGCAAGCAAAAGAAAGCATCTTTTAAGTACAGAACAGTATACAATTTTCACTCGGCCACAGCAAAGAGGTTATTGGGGTTCCAGCATGCTGGGGCTCAGAGCTCACTTAAATAGAGCAGAGAGCCCTGAGAAAAGCTTTAACAGAGCTTACATACTTTTCTTGGAGAGGGCAGAAAGGGAAATTTATTGATGGGTCAGGGCGAGTGTGCGGTTTGCGTGCACCCGGGTGAGGGAGTATATTCTGCAGTTTGGCAGTTGGGGACAGCACATTCTGGGAACAAAATAGCAAACAGTTCTCAAGATTTCAACAGTGGTTTGTTAAGCATACAGAAAAACAGGAAGTGACAAGTGCCTATTTAATTAACCTTTCACCTAAGCAAAATGGAAAGTGAGCATGGATTACTAAAAACAACCATGTCCAGGTTGCCTAATGCTCTCAAATGTTAATCATATTGGAGGCAACATATGTCTTTCTTCCTAAGATTATATATTCAACCTCAACCATGTTGAAAATATCTAACCCTCTTACATTATACTTTGCCTGATTTCCTAATGTCTCTATTGATATCTGCTTTCCTACTTATTTTCCCCAGTTCATCATTGTGACTGACCCTTCGCGTGTGCTGACACTGACATTCACTCACTACCCAAAAATCTATTGCTAAAGAACTTTTGTCCAAATGCCATAATCACTCTTTTTTCTAAACCTACAGGCTATCTTCCTAATCCTACCGACTATGCCTTTTTGACTGGATGTTCTCTTCGACATTCAATCATCCAAGGTAGAAGGTCCTATCCCATTTTATATCGATTTATCTGAGACATCTGTGCAGAATGTAATTCAAAGCTAAGTATACCAGTCATGGGCCCAATGCACTTCTAGGCTTCAAATCTTACCTAGATTTATATTTTCATACTTATATTTCACCTATATATTCTTGTAAAAATTGCAGATTCCCAATACTATTAGTCAACACGCAGAATGATTCCTAACCCAAATCGAACCTGTTATTAACCCTAACCATACACTGTTCCCTCAATCTAACTTTACAGAAGAGCAGGCCCAGAGTTGGTCTTTCAATCCAGGAATGTAGGAGATCTTCCACATGCTGAGAAACTCAAAGATCCATGTAGAAATGAACTCTGGAGAAGTTGTAGGCAGCTATGAAGGACCTGA
Source organism: Callospermophilus lateralis (assembly GCF_048772815.1). Classification (NCBI taxonomy): domain Eukaryota; kingdom Metazoa; phylum Chordata; class Mammalia; order Rodentia; family Sciuridae; genus Callospermophilus; species Callospermophilus lateralis. The sequence goes on from NW_027512449.1 coordinate 292,585, forward strand.
GAGAGCAAAAGTCATCTTCAATGGCAAACAACCTTGTCAGGATGAAGGGTTTTGTCTGTATCAGTCTCTCTGTTCTTAATATAGAGAAGATGGACCAAACCAGGCCTGTTTGGAGAGCTGTTCCCTGGTGCCTATGGTTGATATACCATTCTAACTTGTGAAAGTGTCACAGTAAGTAGGGGCAGCCTCCATCTAATGGGACACTTGGAAGCAACTCTTAGGACCAAGTGGTTGCCAAGGCAGTTAGCTCATTCAGTTCCTAAAGGAAGTGAACTACATCTCTTCCTTGGTGATGGAACTCTCTGAACTTGGGATCCAGGAAGCCAGGCACTCAGAGCCAGTTGCAGTACTAGTCCCAGTGGACTCACTTGTTTGGATTTACCAAGGAAAGAGTCAGTCTTTCTTGGTACCTGCTGATGTGAGGATGGAAAAAGCCAGAAGAGCTCTGAAGAGGGCCCTTTACTGAGAAAGCAGGTAGTGGCTAACCGCTGGCTCCAGACAACTTCACAGTGTTGGGCAAGGAGACCAGACCCGAGACAGGACAGGCCATTTCAGGAAAACATAGTAGGGCCCACCAGTCATAGGACACTCTGGATAGTCACAGACATACTAGGGGGAAGGTGGTGCCTTTGTGGGTGTGGGTGTGAGTTTGTGGTTTTGTCTCATGTTCTGAGAATAGGTAAGAAAGGCGGTTTGTTTGGTTTGGAGTGGACAAATTCTAGTATGACTTATGACAAGGTGAGTGTTTCTATATCTGTGTATCCCACTGTGTCCTTCGTTGTAGACATTAGAAAAGAGAATGCATCACGGATGTGTCCTGTCTAGTAGAAAGCTTCCCAGCATTCATCCTACCCTATTTATGAATGGACTGTCACTTGCCTTAGGGATGGGCAACACCTACTTCCTTCCTAAGTCCCTGTTTTCATCAGGAATTCTGGCCACTCTCCAAAATAGGCTCATGGTTTTGTGTGCAAGATATGTACCACCTCCAAGCTCTGGGACATGGCCGTGCACTGGATAGCTGAAGGGAATGGGGAGCATCTCAGAAATCTCAGATATCAGTGTGACCAGGAAAATATCAGTGGAGAAACACTGCTTTGGGCCTTTTGCTTACCTATTGTTCTGTTGCCCTGTATCTCAGGAAGGTTTTTGCCTCAAGCCACCACTTTGTGAAGCGTGAAGAAAACAGTTTTTAAATGGAATTGAATAGGCATCACCTGTGGCTCTTTGCTTAATTGCTTTGGAAAGGGACTTGTCTAAAGCAGGTTCTTGGCCCTGTGTTAGGCCGTGGATTATATTCTCAGCACCTGATGGATCCAAAGAATGATCCCATGTGTACATCTAAAACCAAAATAGCAAAAAGTTCAGTCATTGTGGATGAAGTCTCTTGCCTTCCTCTGTTAGGTTACTGATCTCCATCAAGTGAGAATAGGGATTCTTTCTTTCAAATGAGCTCTTCAAAGCCCTGCAGAGGCTAGCCCATAGGTGCTTGGGTTTTCTCATGACTCCATATCACATTAAGAATCTATACCTGACAGTCATTAGGCCTCAAATTGGAGAAGCAGAGCAGTATTAAAGGCAAGCCTATTTGACCACTCCTGGTTCACAGAAAGGGTGTCCAGCCCACCATGACTTTAGCCAAATGAGGGGAAAGGGACCTTATTTTGGACACTGTCTTGGGCTGCACCCCTCATGGAAAACTCCAGCCATAGGTAATGATGAGTGTCTATGTGGAAGAATATGAGGGCGATGAAGGAGTGTTTTGGTTTTAATTGTGGTCATTTGCGTGGCAGTTGAATGAGATGACTGTGTCCATCTGGGCTTGAACTCTGGAGTGATTCCCCTTAGAAAATGAGTTCTGGTACTGAACTCAGAGAAGTATTGTCATGAATTTTGTTGGGATTTTAGCAGGCCACACATGAGAGTCACCCTTGGAAACTGAGATCTAGGCCCAGGGTGGCTTTCCACAGAGCACTGGGTATCTCATCCAGGATATCACATGATTTATTCTGAAATAATTGGCAGCCATAGTTGAAAGTCAAAACACACATGGACCTTACATTGTAGAACTCAATGTACCTGGCTTCATGTGACCTTTGGCCACTCTTTGGGAAGCCTTGCCTGTGAGAGTCCTCCAGAGCTTTCATTGAAATTAGCTTCCTCAACACTTAATGGTCCCTGAATGATTTGAACCCACAGTGCCTCCAACTTCATCCTTGAAAAACGGGGAAGATGTATACCATGAAATGTTTTAAATTACCATGACCAGGTGGCACTTGAGAACCTTTGGATGTCCTGCTGCTGATCTTGAGTGTTCCAGCAAAAGCGTTGATTGACTGTGTTTCATTTAAATGGTGTAGAACAGAGATGCCAGTAAGTTGGAGCCTGCTGAGTAGTGGGCCTATTGCAGTGGTGTGCAAGTGTGTGATAAAGCATTTGTGGTGGGGCCATGTGAATGTGCTATTGGCTTTTAAATGGCTTGGGACTGACATGGTGCAGCCAGCAGACCCTTATATGTAAAGGCATCTTGTTATTTGGAGAGATTTCAGGGCAATTTTCAGAATCAGGTTGCTATGGACAAGGGGGCAAGCTATGTTGGATAGAAGCCTGGTTGGTGCTTTCTCCTGCAGATCCTGACCCACCACACATGACAGAAATCCCTCCAGCACTGTCTCCCAGTTGAACTTGTTGTATTTCATGAAGCGAATACCAAAGTCCCAATGCGCACCAATAAAAACCACGAAAAGTGGAGGAATTCCCAATAGCTTCACAGTCCACATGGGAAGAAACTTAGCCTCCAGTGGCACCAGTTTACCTACAAAGAGAGAATTCAGCAATGCTGCCTCAAGTTCAATGTAAAATAAGAAACCATGTCCTCCAGGTCACATAGATGCAGACCCAGCTTTGATGGTCTAAATAGAAAGGAAGCTAATGCTCCTGAGAATAGCATATATTTCAAGTGCCCAATCTTGGAGGCAGTTTCTCAAAAAGTCTATAGGCCAACAGAGCTCCATGTTTGTGGAGTGTTTACCCACACAGGTAATGTCAAGTCATTGTTCTGGATGAGAGTGGGAATAATTTTGTGTAGCACATATTGCATACACATTGGATTCCTTATCTAATTTTCCATTCGAAATACTGAAACCCTGAGACTAACACATACCCTACTAGACTCTGACTACTAATCCTAATATGAGGGAGAAAAATAACCCAAACAGAATAGGAATACAAGCAGATCAGAGGAGGCATGGTGTATATTTGGACTTTCCTTTTGCATTTCATAGGGTAGGAGTTATATATCTAGTCAATTTTTTGTTGGAATAGGTCTCTATGTGTTTTTAAGTTAAGAAATATGTGAATTCTTGTCTCCGTTTCTCTGTAGCTTATTCAGCACATGTATATTTATATGCACATATAGAATCCTTCCTGGTATGAAACATGCATACTTGTGAGGTGGCTGACTTGGCAGATACAAATTGTGAGAAGAGATCACTGCTCCTAAACAGTGTTGGAACTGAAAATTCAACCTATGGGTTAGCTTCCTAGTTGAATAACACTATACGTAAATCCATGATAAGTAAAAAGAATATTTTTGGATCTGTGGATAATATATATTTCGTGGTGAATTTCGATTGGCATATATATTGCTCTTTTTAATATCTCTGTGTGTGTGTTTGTGTGTGTGTGTATATATATATATATGTATATACACACACACACACACAAGAAGTATATATATATATATATATATATATATATATATATATATATATATATATATATATTCTCCAGATTTTTCAAAATATGAAATATATGTGTCTTATACCCACTCCGTAAATTCATTCATATTCATGTATATGGATTTATAATGAACTTTTCACAAGATTATTCTCAGAAATATTCATCCCCCTGAAATACATATTTGTTTCCAGTACTGAAAACTAACTTCAGTTAATGTTGCATACAAATACTAATATTTATACAGTAACTGACCCAGTTTAACCTCAATGCAAGTAGATTCCTATGGGACATGTTGTGTATTTTAATGTTCATTTTTATTCAACACTGGTACATTACTATTTCTTCAATTTATGCACATCATAGGATATATATTTCATCCACCAGTTAGCAAACTTATAGGCATTTGTTTCACTTTCAATCACTTCCTGCTTCAGAGCACATGGATTCCTCAGTGTTTCTTGAATGGTCTTTTCATGAGACTTCTTTCCAAACACATTATTTTAAATTTCCATAATCAGTTTTGAAGCAAAACTCACAGACTCTTCATGATAAACCATAAACCTAATATTACCTTTAGATGTATCAGTGGTTGGAATGAATGTATGTGTATCAATATAAGATTTCCTTTATATTTTCAGATACAAATTGAATGCATTATTTAAATTTGGAACACATTATATTATTTATTCACAGTATGGTCTATTCTTGCATTATCTCTATATTCATAGTCACAGGGTACACCTATTTGTACACCCAATACTAATTTGTACATCTTCAAAATATTGCTCCCAGAAATGGTGGAAGATATACTCAAGTCACCTTATCTACATGTACATTTTATCACAGTAATATTCTGGACACGAAAAGCAAAGGTCACACTTATTATTTTACCAATGTAATGGTCAGGCGAGTGTCAGAGGAAGAGACCACAAGAGACTGTCTCATGCAACAGCCAAGGGTTTATGGGGGTCCAGCATGCTGGGGCTCAGAGCTCCCTTGAATAGAGCACAGAGCCCTGAGAACAGCTTAAGCAGAGCTTATATACTTTCCTTGGAGAGGGCAGGGAGGGAAGATTATTGATGGCTCAGGGCGAGTGGGCAGTTTGCATGCAAACAGGTGAGTGAGTACATTCTGCAGTTTTGCAGTTGGTACAGCACATTCAGGGAACAAGATTAGCAAACAGTTCTCAAGATATCCACAATGTTTTGTTAAGCATACCAAAAAATTGGAAGTGACAAGTACCTATTTTATTAACCTTTCATTCCCCACTTCTTCTTTTGGTTACTTTTAATCATTAAAGTGATCATTGGGGGTGTCACATTTTATGTCTGCTAGTGTGGTATATTGTTTTCTTATTACCATAAGTTTAACTTGTCCAATTTGAGCTTGGAAAAAGAAAACTATACGGTTGAGCAAACAGGGTCTCACAGTTAGCAATAATATGAGGTTTATTAATGGACCAGCCAGGGCTGATAAATGCGTAGTTAACCAGAGGGACTCTGTGAACCAAGACTCAAACCACCCTTTTGGGGCCTCTCTCTCTTGTTGATGCTCTACAAGGCGTCTTCTTTATTTAATCATAGATTCTTTTACAACTCCAGTATGGTCGGCATAATAACAACATTCTTCACTCAATGCAGGACAAAGGCCCCTTCTCTCAATAAGAGGAGGTCGAACCCTCGCCTGTTCTGTAAAACAACTTCAGAGAGAGAGGTTAAAGATTCCTGTAAAGCTGTGATGGAGGTTTTTAATATCTTTAAGTTTTGGTCTATTGCTACTTCTAATTGGGTCATTTGTTGTGTCCCATGGACTAGGGCAGTGGTTCCTGTGCCCACCGCTGCAGCAACTCCTATTCCTAATAGGATGGAGAAAGTGAGGGATACGGGTTCCTGGTGGAACCAGGTTGTATGCGCCCCTATTGGAACTTTAAATGATCCTGCGTCATGATAGAGGACTCTGGGAAACATCTGCACCATTACATACTTAATCAGAGGAAGAGATCACAAGAGACTGTCTCATGCAACAGGCATATGTTGATCATTTTATGAAAACATAAACAATGTTTAAGTATATAGAATTATACTGTTGTAAGGACGGAGAAGGCAAGGCACCTAAGATAGCACAGAAGACAGGGAAACAGTCCTATTTGGTTGTAAAAAGATTTAGAGGGCATTGCTTCTGTTGTAATCTTTTAATCCCCTGAACCCCAAGTTTAGGTAGTTTCAGAATTTTGTACCCAACATGTAACGTAAGGGGCTCAGAAATTCACAGTCTGCAGAAGTTCACAAAAAGCAGTTTTTGTTTCTGTTTTTTTTCCTCTGCTCTGGGAAAGTTAACTTTTAAAGGACACCTGGTAGGGGGAGAGCTTTTTTCTTTTTTTTTTTCTTCCTGCCAGCTGTTACCATGGAGCCCAGTTGGTAACTTCTTTATCTTAGAAATGTAGCCATCTCTGGAAGCCCCAGCTCAACGCCAGAGGCCTTGTTCACATATTTTGTGAAAAAATAGTAAGGGGGTGTCTAGCTTAGGAGTGCTGATTTTTCCAGCCAGTGGCCAAGTAGAACAAAGCAACACAAAAAGAGGAAGTTTATCTACACTGAACTCTTGTATAGGGCCTCTGTTGCTGAAAGTCCTAAAGTCAGTCATGATCAAGGCTTCTGGAGAAGGCCATTTAAGATTTTTCTGTGGGATTGGAACAGAGGGAAAGACAAGGAAGGTGGGGGGTGAGAGCAGCTCCGTGGTTCTGAGAATGAGGAAAAAGAGATATAAAAGAATAATGGGAAAGGGGTTTGGGATTTTCCTGGCAATAAAACTTGAGCAGTAGAACAGGTAGAGCAGAGGGGAGGATGGGAGTGAGTATCCCAAAAAGCCTTTGAGGGACTTTAAATTCTTTGTAACCTGTTTTCAGTGATGACAAAGCAACTTTAAAGGCCATTTTCATTACATCTTGGATAGGCGTCTTAGGGCACTCCTCAGCTGGTATGAGCTTTGTGTTAGCTGGTAAGAGGACCTGGTGGGACCCGGTGCGTGCACTGACAGGAGAAGAGAGGAGTGAGTGGGTGGAAGGGTACCTCAGTACCTGCTACCTCAGCAAGGAGGCAATGGTATGAGATCCAGCGGAGGTTTTTGTTTTTGATCTAGTAATTGGAGGGGAGAAATCAGGTTGCTCATGTGAGAGTGACTGCAGAGAGTCTGGAGCAGAAGGCGGGGGGTGAGGATGTATTGGAGAAGCATAGTTCAGGATGTGAGCAAAGGAGGGAAAAGGCATAAACATAGGGGAATTTCCTTGGAAGGAAATTCCCAATTGATGGATCTTTTTGAACACTTGCCGAAGTTGAAAAAGTCACACAGAATTTGAGGATCTGGAGACCCCTCTGGGGGCCATCAGTTTTGGTTGTCTAATTGGTAATATGGCCAATGCTGTGTACTGAATTTGATGAGGAGTTTGGGTTCCACCAGGCAGCCCCTGTATGCTCACATCCCCATTATTTTCAGAAGAAGTCCGCTTTTCCCCCACACAGCCATGGCTGTTTGTGGCTTTGATAGTCTGCCGGGCAAACATAGTATTCTAGGCTAGCCAACCTGCATCTGGCTCGCGTGTCCCTAGATCCATAATGTTTGTTTCCATTATCTGTGGTACACTAGGGATTTAATGGAATTTTAGTTGGATCCTCTTCA